>NC_051449.1:20016680-20044402 GCF_001649575.2 Kryptolebias marmoratus
TGTTCGAAAATTACTCATACATAAAGATCAGTGGACAAATATTAATAATCATTTTATGTTATGATTTTTTTTTTTTCTTGTCATGATGACAGGGGAGGCTCTGCCTCACCTGCCTCCCCTGACCACACGTCCCTGGTCTGCAGTCTGAACTGCTGTTGTTGTTGCAATGCCGACTGACATAATAAAATGTGTGCCTTACTTGCACCTTTATTTCTTTCTAGTTGGTCACCAGAATGGTCTTCCGTTAGAGTACACACAGATCTCCTTGTTGCGTCTGTTTGAAATGAGCTTTAGCTGTGCTCTCACAGGCTAAACTTAAGCATGTCATCAAAGTCTGAAACCTTCCTGTCAACATGACATACCAACATACTGTATTGGATTAAAGAGATTAGCAGAAGTGAGAAGATAAAGGAATGCCAACATTTAGAGTTTATTTTAGTGTATCTGATGGCTAAAGTTTCTCCTGCTAGCTTGGACTTTGTGAAACATCCTAAACCTCAAATGCAAAAACTTTTCCCAAATGGGTCCTTACCTCCTGCTGCACATGTTTATGTCTAGGCTTGCGAAAAGAGCACGCCCCTACCTTTTACTTGCAGATTTGTTGTTGTTTATAGTTATGTCCGACAGAGGGTGTGTGTATGACAGAGGTTCAAATTCCTCGGAGAGCAATTTGGGGGTGTTTGTCTGTTTACTGCATAGCTCACATTGTTTGGGGCTGTGGCTTGGTGGCTGCAGTGCCTCAAGATGACGGCGAGCTCCCACATAGGCTGGTGGTCGGAGGAGAGGAAGACAAGGGGTGGGAGGCCTGGGCGACTGGACCTAAGAGGAAAGATTAGGTATGGACTGAAAGAGGACGTAGAGCAATGACTACACTGGGTGAAATCTTTGGAGTAACAAAAAGGGAGCGTTAAAAAGGAGACAGTGTTTTGTATCACATGGTCTAATATTTAATTGACACAATAAACAGAAAAGGGAAGTTACAGACAGATCATTAAATAAGAAAACAAGAGGATGCAGAATGTTTAAGAGGCACACGGGGTAAGCAGTAAGTGAGAACAATCACTGCCTGTGTTTGGGTCTGTAGGAGTAGGGCTTTTTTTTCCACTGCTGGCCATAACTGCAAGCCAAAACAGTCGCAAACTATTTTCAGCTCTCGCCCTGGACGGCAGGACTGTAATCAAGCAACGATCAGGGTCTGCCGCTGCTGAATAACAGCTGCCTGGTTGCATGGAAGAAATACAAGAGTGAGAGTGTGAGAAAACAGAAGTCTTTGGAAAATTTAGGCAAATGAACGTAGCTGAAGGGGAAACACTGGAGCATAACGGAATGTTGGTGTTTGATGAGGAGTAAGACCCTCATTAAAAGTATGACAATATAAAATGAAAAAATATATATATATGAAAATATCTTTTTTGACTCTTTTTAGCCTCAGCTATAAGACCATCAGCTACTTCTTGTAACAGAAAATTATTAGACAAAGGAGAGAGCGACTGATGGTGGGGCATAGTCTCTTAACGTGGCAAATGTTTTGCAGCTCGGCTATTTACTTGTGATACATACTGACTTTACATTTGTTTATTTACAGCAAAAATCTCACGACACAAAATGGCAGAGAATGGAATTAAAGCAAAGCCTCCTTACTCGGTGGAAACTCCTTACGGTTTCCAAATTGATTTGGACTTCTTGAAATATGTGGACGACATCGAGAAAGGCAACACCATCAAAATAGTTCCCATTCAGCGCCGAAGTAAAGGACCTCGTGCCAGCACTCTGCCCAGGCAGCTGAACCCTTCAGGGGGTGGCTGCCGCCCAAGCCCCTGGGGATCTATGGGAGCTCTTGGCCCTCGATCCCGACTGTTAGATACCCATCATCCTGGCTACACTTCTTGGGCTTACAATGGGAGGACTCCCCTGTCTCCCACGGGGCTCAAATCTCTGTCTGAAATGGAGGCCAGAATTAAAGAGTTTGATGAGCAACCTCTCGGAGAACACATCAGGCCTCATCTCCTGCGGGCCTCCAGTCTGCCGCTCACAGTGTTTCTACGACAGGAATCGGAGTCCACAGATGATCGAAGTAGCCTCCGGAGTTCAAGGGATCACCTCGGAGGAGCCGACACCTCATGTGAAGATGTCTTCCAGTCTGCAGACAGCCCTCGTCCACAGGACTGCTCAGGACTGCTGAGGCGCCTGACTGAAGCTCTCGAACATGTGGGGGAGCTCGAGATGGAAGTGAGGGTCATCCCTGAGCTCAGGGCTCAGATCTGCATCCTCCAGGAGGAAAGAGAAAGGCTCCGTCTGGGCCTGGGTCCACACGTCTCTGCTTCCAAGATGAATGGAACCACAGACCCGTGCCTTTTCGCTTCCTACGGCAAAGCGGACGTCAAAAGACGTCACATCACTCAGGATGTTTTAAATCCTACACATGAGTGGAAGACAAGTACAGATCTGGATGAGCTGCTGACAGTGACTTCTCTGCAGGCCAAGGTGGCTGCGCTGGAGCAGAAGCTCCATGAGACCGAGCTGGACCACCAGAGGTTGGTGGGGCTGCTGAGGGAGCAGCAGGAGGAGAGCAAGAGGAAAGATGAGAAGATGGAGCATCTCATTAGGAATCCTGGGGTGTGGGTGCGTGCAGAGAGGGTGGTGGTCGACCAGGATGGAGGTGAGACAGTCGTGAGATTCACTGAACCTGATCACGATAAAACATCCTCCTTCATCTGTACAAGAACTGTAACCACAAATGTTCAAAAACATCAAGACTGTGTAACATCTACTGGAGGTTTGGAGTCTGCTGAGGGGGCACACACAAAGGAGATCGTTCACCACATCAAGAGGATCCAAAGACTCCTGGATGAGCAGTGGGAGAGTGTGTGTGGAGGGTCAGGAGATAAGAGTAAAGCTCTACAACACCCAGATCCTAAAGTCAACTCCCTGCAGCAGGAGATGGTGGAACTCACTGACATCCTCATGTCCCACTATAAACACCAAGGAGACAGTGATGGTGAGTAGATTCAAAACACAGATTGTATAATTCAATCATTTCTCAGTATGTTGGTGCAGTTCCTTTAACTCAGCTTTGTGACAATGTAAAAAACATTCTTAGTTAGTAAAAACCCAAATGTTGGTGGTAAACAAAGCAAATTCTTTGACTGAAAACTGCTTTCTTCCTACAGGCTTGACCAAAAAAATGTCAAAAAAATTATCTTTCAGACTCACAGCTGAATTAGATATAGTGAATATAGTGATATAGTAAAATGAGATGATTGCAATATTTGTATAAAACAAAGCTGAAGATTTGTGAAACAGTAGATGAATCCTTTCAACATACTGAGTGATTTGCAACAATTTTACAGCTGTACGAACACAAACACAAGAAAGTTTACAAATTCATGACAGTTTCTCTTTAAATCCCCTATTGCTCCTAGTCAGATCTGAATATTTCTGATTATAAATACCTGTAGGTCCAACCTTTAGAACATGGCTGGATAGCAGCAATTAAGGTCTGAAGGCAATCATGATGCTGCTATGCTCTTATTACTCACCAAATAGTTCTTTTTAACTTCTGTTTTTGTGTTTCCTGTGTTATTCTCCTGCACCCTAACTATGCTCTTTATGTCCACCTTGGCACAATTCTCTCCTACTGCGTCAGGACGCAGCTACCTGCTAGATCATGCCACGCTAGCACGATGTTACTGCTATGAGTATCATGTCTTTGCTGTGTTGCTTTCATGGCCTTGACCCAATCATTGTCATAGCCTAGACATGGGGCGCACAAACAGTCCTACTTCAGATCCTCTTCAACCAAACCACACCCACGCACTGAGGCTGCACATCCTGAATCGTTACACCGATAAAGCACCACAACCTCAAACAGACGATTTTGTGCATCCTCAAAACCATCATGGACATTATGTCCCATAATGAGGAGCCTGCTGTGTTCTTAATGCTGACCTGCAGACCTCCCCAACACCCTGCAAAGACCGTCCACGTTCTGGCTGATTTTTTTATGTCATGGAGGGGTTGTCATCCAGTATGAAGGAGGGTCTTAGAGCAGTGGTTCCCAAACTTTTCTGCTTTTACCCTACAAAATAAAATTTGCAGAGACTTGTGGCTGCACCTATATTGTTGACGTATACAAACATAGCTAATAAGCCATTTGACAGAGAGCGTTGTCAAATTTGATATAGGTTTTCATATGTTTATGGCCATTACTTTTATTTTTTGTAAAGGTTAAAGCTAAACATGCTGTTGGCAGTTATTTTAAAAGTTTATTTGATTTCTTTGCAAGACCCCACAATTGGTGTTTCATGACCCCAACTTTGCTGCATGTCTTACAGAATGCAGCCAATGGATCTTCTTGTAAAAAAAATTATGTAAACATTTCTTGGCGTTCCTCCAGAAAGTACAACAGTAAATAAATATCTTTATGTGAAAGAAATTAAACCATTCATCAAATATATCTCCTATCAGGAGCCTGTTTTGTTAATGTTTTCTCACTTTTTGTGCATTTCTCTTCTGTTTAGCCTCTAAATCCACCCCGAAGATAAATGGAAGTGCCCAGAAGTTCAAAAGCCTGCACTCAAAGTCTGCTAATGAAGGGTTAGTAGATAACTATCGCAGACATCAGCTGCCCTGAACAGTTATGATTATTGGTTACTTGACTGAAATTGAGGCTCTTTAAGCTGCTATGGCTCTGACAAAGAAAAACATCTTGATTTCAGCTTAAAAGATGAACACTCCTCCCTCCCTCTTAAGTTGTCGGTTAAGGAATCTCTGTTCTAAAGAAGACTGATGGACAGTGAACATTTGAGGCCTTACAAAGCCTTAAATACATGTTTCTTTCATTCTTTCAGAGCAAGAGTAAGAAAGAATCCCATTTTCGGCTCAGTGTCTAATGTATTCAGTTATAACAGACAAATCAGGCATTCAGTTAAAGTTATCTTAACTTTGTTTTTTCACTTTAAGATACTGAAACTGAAAAATGATTGCATGTAAATTATCTTTGACACGATAACATGGAAAATCTCTGTATAGCTTTAGAGTTCAGCAAGACTTCACTGTAGAAACATTATTGAAGGTTTATTTGGGTTACAGAAAGTTGAACGACTGAACAGCCATTTTTGTATTTTTTACAACTAAAACCTAATCACAGTTTAAGTTTTATGATTTTACTACTGAATGTTCAGCTTACAGCGTAAGGATGTTAGTTTTGAGCTAAACTTTCCAATTTCATTTTGCAAACACTCTTCTTACTCCCACAAACTTTACAGTTCCTCTACAATTCATGCATCAAAATGGAACCAGAGTGTCTCTCACTGCTATAGGACTTATCCTGATCAGTACAGAAGGAAAACATCCAAATTTTCATTGACTTCCATTATGTCTGAGCCTAGATTTTTCTCTTCAAAAGTGAAAACGAAGGGTCTTATAAACATTGTCATAACTCCTATATAAAACATAAAATTAAACGACCAAATGTTTCTATCACTTAGGGTCCAGGAACTTTTTCAATATGCCTTACAGTGACTATTTATCTGAGGCTTACTTTCTAGTCTGAGTTTCTGTCTGCCTGTCTCATAAAGGGTGCTGTCAGGGAGTGAAAGACACAGGTGTGTGGATACCATGGTGGCCCTAATGAGACAGCTTTAGCATTTCTTCTTCTTGGTTCTCTGTACTCTTTTTATACAGTTTATACATCATTATTACAAATGTTAATCCTGAATTGTTATTGAGGTTAATGAAAGAAACTGATACATGTTTGAATTTAGGGCAGTAGCTGCTTTGGCACTCTTCAAATATTCTTCATAAATCTTCTAGTTTCTTTTTTTTAAAATTACAGATTAAAAATGACATCAAGTGGAAATATGGTCAGTCAGGACTATGTGAAAAAAAGCGGTCGGGATGATTTCGAGCAGAAGAAAAGTAACGCTTTCCCCGGGGGGGCGGATGCAGCCCAGGTAGAGGCAAACCCTGCAAAGAAAGGAAGCGAGGCAGCGAGGCATCCTGGCCCAGAGGGACATACGACACCAGTGGGAACAGTGTCTGAGCGGACAGATGGAGGTGCAGCGTCACTGGGAGCTGAGGTTTCAGAGAAAACAGCCAAACTGAAAGCTCCAGGAGAACAGATGGAGGGAAACTCTGGCTCTGAAACCAAGGCCAGGTGAGAGCACCCCAGTCAATACATTTGGAGAAGAAAAACGTGAAATATACATACTAGCCCACAGCTTTAACTTTCGAATTATATTGCTTTGGTTCCTCTCTTTCAATCTGTCTATTCTCTTGTTTGATCAGCACATGAATACTGATGCTTTTCCCTTTTCTTTTTCTAGCAACACAGTGAGTCCAGACTTTGTGTCTGCTTGTCATTTTCTCAGAGATCACATGGACAACATGAACAACCCCAACAATGACACAGTGAGCATCCTTTCAATTAAATCGAAACAAATAATGTTGATGAACAAAAAAGGTACATTTTATTTGGACAAAATGGCACAATTTTCTGTTTTATAAAAATGTTGATTACAAAATAGGACTAAATACCAGAAAGATAAGGATACCCCTCTAAGTCATGTCTTCAGAGTTTTGTCCATAGTAGTTAGTTTTATGGGATGAAGTGAGACACTGGACTCCACTTCATCTGTCTCTGTAGGATGCACCTTCTTTGAGGTCCTACAGTGTCAAGTAAATGCAAAACAAAAACTCCAATTGGACAGAAACAATATGAGATAAACCTTGAAGTACGTTACACCACATGGGAGAGCACACAGCACTGAACATAGGAGCTCATACTAGCACGCTAACATCAAACTGATCCCGTATCTGCAGTTAACAGACAGGAACAATGTTGTTAAGAGTCACGGTTGGAACTTGCCACGATAGGGGAAACACAGCCTTATAAAGCGTGCTGTACCTTGAAAGTTGTGGGTAGAGTAAAAAATTGGGCCCCTTCACTGGATGAAAACCCCGCTTCACTCTCCACAACCTACACAACCTATTAAAATGTGGCTGGATCATGGCAAATGTGGAAAACCGCCTTCGGTGTGAAGGAAATTGTGATGCTGCTACACGCTGCCACGGCGACAGTCACACCACACACCCGATCCAGCCCTGGTACGACTCCCTCAAACTGAATCAGGATGCAGCTATGTGCTAAAGGATCACACCACAGCAACATGATGCTAACACAACATGCAGGCGTAACGGGGTTGTAGCCGAGGCATGAAGCCAGCATGGCCAGTCCTACTTATAATAAACCACCAAGACCTATTGCACTTTATTACATGTTATTAACAAGCCCACTCTCTTCTTTATACGCTGCTTAAGCCCATAAAAAACTCTGCAAATACTATCTATGTTCTAGCTAAGTTTTTACATTGTAGCAGGGTCATCCTCAAGTGTTAAGAGGCCCTAAGGAGGAAGGATATTTTTAGGCCTGTGGTGTACCAACCCCTTTAAAATCCATATCATTTGCACAAAGAGACATTTTTAGACCTAGGCAGCCCCAGACACAATTACAGCGTTGTATTATTTTAGAATTTTTAGGTGGGTAGTTCCTTCAGGCACTCAAATTATTTTCTCTAAAACTAACAAAAAAAGGGAGTTGTTTCATAATATGGTCTCTATGAATCTGCACACATGTAAATGTAATGGTTGTGGTGCTGGGGAAGTGCAGGAAGTACTTCAGTGCACTCTGATGAAATTAAGATAGATTTAAAAATAAATGAGGCTTTCCTTTAAATCCCCTGTTGTTATAATTAAAAAGGGTGAAGTAAACTAAAAACAAAAAGGCTTGGTAGCTTTTGTTTGTAGGGTCCACAGTAGAGCTTCAAGTGGGAAATGATAAATTAATAAATTGATTAAAGTTGCTCTGTGGCTGCTATTATGTTAATGGAATGAATACTGTGAGGTGACTGCACGCTCATCTGTGAACATGAAAAAGTGTCAAACAGCTGGAGAGAGCTTCTCTAAATCCAGGTTTACAATGTGTGATTTTCAGCTGTCATTAAAAATCTGTTGTTGTGGAAAAATTGTGAGAAAACCTTTAGTTGTGAGCTTGACTCAACAGTCTGGGGTTGTTCAGTGTGGCAGGCTCACTGACACCGACCATTGACCACTGATGTCTCTTTTTCCCTCATCTTCTCCGTCATTTTACAGCTGGAATCTAATAATGTAAGCCTTGATGCCAAAAGTTAATTTCCTTTTATTGTTGGACTAATATCTCTGTTGGATATTGTGATCCTGACATTGTACAGTGTGGCACAAGTAACATATTTTAAAGTATCAAGCTCGCACAGTGTGACATGTACAAGTCCTTTGGGCTTTAAAATTGCACAGTGTGGGCTGGCCGTAAGTGTGACTTTAACACGACATAAAAGCAACATTTTGACTAAATCATCAGTAAGCTTTTCCTTGTTATGTTTTCACCGCGCTGCAGAGGAAGGCTCTGGTTATGCTGTTTGAACACTGGTTCAGAGCTGCAGCAGAGGAGTCGTCTGAGACCTGCAGGGTGGCGGCGTACCTAAAAGAAGTACGGAGAGTGGCGCCGTCACTGCTGGCCTTCCTCGTCAACCTCGCGGATGACAATGGCAACACGGTGCTGCATTACAGCGTGTCAAATTGTAACTACAGCATTGTTAGCCTGCTGCTGGACACAGGTAATGGTGTGCCGTTAACAGCCTGCTGTAAAAGAGAATGACTGGCAGGGAAGAGTACATAATCCACCTGTCTGTACCACAGGTGTGAGTGACGTGAACGTCCAGAACAACGCCGGCTACACTGCAGTGATGCTGGCCTCCCTGACTGCTCCTGATGGACCTGGTGGGATGGAGGTGGTCCGAAAGCTAATGGAGCTGGGGAATGTTAACATTTGCTCCAGCCAGGTAACACAGTCAAAATAACCAAATGTAGGAAAGATTCACAGCCTCAAAGAGAGGCTCATGGTGTCGGTATTATTGTCTCTGTTTTCACAGACGGGCCAAACAGCTTTGCACTTGGCAGTGAGACACGGTCGGGTTGTTATGGTCCGCCTGTTGCTGAGCTGCGGGGCAGATGCTAACATACAGGACACCCAGGGAACAACGGCCCTCATGTTCGCCTCTGAGAGAGGCCACACGTACATCGCAAGACTGCTGCTGGAAAGAAGCCAGTGCGACCTGATGCTGTCTGACAAGGTAACACTCCAGCAAAGAAGCTCCACATTCACACAGGAAATCCACCGCTGTTTATTGTAAAAGACACCCATGGAAATTACTAAAGGGATCAGAGTTGAACATTTAGGTTTTAACACACAAAGGTTCTACAGTAAAGTTACACAAATGAACTCATGAAGCTACTTAAGTTGGACAGGAGCTGATGTTTTTGGCTCACACAGTGTGGATGTGGGTGGATAGACAGTCTGTATCCACAACAATCGGCAGTGCAACAGGAAAGCTAATCTCTCTTGGCTGAAAGGAGCAAAGCTGTTAACTGCACCTTATCTGCCAGTTTGGAGTTTTGTGAGTGGAAGCAGGGAAAAGAGCAGAAGATAAGATGGAAATGTATCTTTTGCTTCTGACAGTGTCCTTAAGCTGAAACGCTAGATGTAAAAAAAAAAAATACTGTACCACTGACAGTCTACCTTGAGTATAAACCAAGTTTCACGTTGGCAAAAACTTAAAATAGATAACTGAAAGAAAACACAGTGGATAATTACCCCTCTGTGATGTTTAAAATGAGCCAGAATGTGGATGGTCTTTGTGGGGTTTGGTGAGGTCTACGGGAGTGTATTAGGAACACAGCGGTCTATGCATGTAGTAGTAGAGTAATCTGAGCATGCACTGAACTTCTGCAGTGATACTGAGGTGGGTTATCACCATTACAGCAGTGTATTCACTGTGTATGGCTGTGTGTACCGGTGTGGCTTTGTCATGTAGAGTTTGAAGCAGGACTTGCCACTCTGGCCTCATGCCAAGGCTACGGCTGTGATCGTGAGGTCATGGAAACAGCCGAAGTTGTGCTAGAGTGTTGTGCTCCTCTAATGCTTTGCTGTCAGAGCAGGGAGCACAATAGCCTTCTCCTATAAATCTGTCTGCCCTCCTGGCCAAACACTCTTATATTTATAATCTGTCAGCAAAACATCTCATGAACAGGTGGACAAATTTGAATGAAACTCAAAAAGTAATCAAATGGACGTACATCTTTTTGGAGTCAGTCCAATTCAAGTTGGCCAACACAACTGCTCAGCCTTAGTAAACACAGAAATAAATAGCTGTAACTCGATAGCAATAACAGTTTCACAGATACTGAGCGACATTTTGGTGAGGTACTAACTAAGAGTCAATCCTAACACATACTCTGAGAAACAACAGAGCTCGAGACCTTTTTTAAATTGCCGGCATGCAAGGCAGTGGATGACATACATTTGTTCAAGCACTGCTACTTTTTAATTCAAGAAGGGAGAGGACAAGCTTCAAAGAGTTAGGTCGTGACTGTGCTCTCCTCAGTTGATAATGATAAAAAAAACAGAGCAGGCCCATATCAGAAGTCAATTTCCTGTCTTGCATTGCAGTGGTTTTCAAATAGCCTATATGTGACAACAGCAGAATAAAGCTTAGGAAATTCTGTTATGGCTTTTGGCTAAGTTTAGCAGATTATTTGGCCACCCCTTTGAAAACTTTCTGAAGGAGGCCTTGAGTCAGAGAGAATTATGCCAGGGTAGATGGAAAGAGGGTGGTGAGTGTGCAGGAGTGTCTCTATGATGCAGAAAAAAGAACTATTTGCTGAGTACTAAGAGCGTAGAAGAGTCCAATTTGTGGCCATCCCGGGCTATACAGGGAGGGTGTAGCAGGGCTGTCATGTGGTGTGAAGAAAGCCTTCTTCTTCTGTGGTGTATAGCCCTTTTCTAAACATTTGATCAATTTAACTAAAAAACATGAATGTTTTGTTTTACCCCCTTCCTTCCTGTCCTCCAGCGGGGTCGAACTGCGCTGTCTATCGCCACGCAGGGTTCCCACACTGACACCGCTGCCCTGCTGCAGGCCCACGCTAAAGCTCGAGCTCTGTAGAGCTGAAGACCTGGAAAAGATTTGTAAACCAAGCGTCCCCTCACACCCTCCGTCCGGGGCACTCCTAAACACAGATTCTACAGCTTCTTACATGGGAATGTTTCTGGATCATGAACAGCTGCACGAAGTTTGGTCGTACAGGCCTCATTAGAACAAGAATGTAAATAATTGGACGACTGCTGGTTGTCGATGCACTCTTCACTAAACGTGCTGATTTATTTTGTCTTTAAGTTTGATAGTTGTAGCTATCTTTGACCTTTGCACACCAATGTAGCAGCTTAGCTCTGGAAACTATGCAATGGAAAATATATTTATTTAGTACTGTTTGTATCATATTATCTGTAATATGAATATGATAGATATGATTTTAAGTATTTCTGTCAGTTTTAAGAGAAACTTATGGTTTATATTATTGAAGCACTTAAGCAGCCCTTTAATAAACTCCTGGGAAATTCTTTTCATCCTGCATGCCAACCACATAAAAAAGTCAAAGGTAAATAACATATTGAATTAATTTACCATCTACTTTAGCAAGCTATGCATTTCTGTTTGTCAATAAAAAGTCAGAAAACAATGATATAGCTATGTTTCAAACATGATTTGAACTTGTGCAGTCGACTGAGTTGAGAGCTCATTTCATTTGAGTTGTTGCTGCAACAACAGACATGACCAGCAGGTGGCACTGCTCTTCCATTTTCCCACCACTTCTGTCAGCAAAACCAAACAACAGAAACCAACAATACACAGACATGTAGAATTTTTTTTTTTTTACGTGCAGAGCCAAGGGATTACACGCTCTTACAAGTGGGACAGATGAGGAGAAACACAACGCCCACCGCTTCCTGCTGATTCCGCTCAGAGTGGGCGCGCTGAGATTCACCTGCAGGGCCGCGGTGGGACGGCTCAGTGAGTAGTGAAAGCCCATTTGCTCCATCCGCCTTTGTTCCTCTTAGATCCTGGGAAACAGTGAGGGGCAGAGGGTTTAAACTGCCGCATGGGCTCATGTTTGCGAGACAAGGCTAAAAGGATTGAGCGCAGAGATGGGAAAGATGCAGGATTTCTGTCTGACAGAGCAAAGCCATCTCATTCACCCTGAAGGATTTCTCACAGCCAAGCTGGCTGTCCTGCTGTAACGACCCTGGGTAAATATATAATCCTAAGAAGGGAAGCATGATGGATAGGTAGATGAAACAGACATCTTCTCTGTCTCAGATAAAACAAACACAACAATAAAGCAGGACAAATATGTCAAAGTGCCATTTTATAAAATAATGTTTCTGGAAAAACAAAACAAAACAAAAAGAAAAACAGATTCCTGGGAAGTTGCCTGTTTTACAGATGCTTAGGAAGGGAATCACCATCCCCCACCCGAACAAGCCTTAATGTCACAAGGAATAAAGGGGCTCATCTCTGCCTTTGTGCAGCGGTAAACATCTGTGACACCTCTTTTGTCTGCCGCAGGCACCAGTGGACTAATAAAAAAATACTTATGTAATAAGTCCCTGACTGGGTTTGCTACAACACAGCAGCCGAGTTTGAAGGCATTTACTTTAATAACGATAATGGATTGGATTTGTCTGCTGCCGGTTTCCTGTCGGCTGATGGATCGCTTGGCTAATGGATGAGCGCAAAACACATTTCAGTCAGTCTGGGTTTAAAGGCGGGCGGTTTTACTGCCACAGCAAAGCCTATAGTGGGCAATATGTTAGCTCCTGTGTAACAGATGTTTGTGTACAAAAAGGAAAACAAAAAATGAGCATGCCTTACCTTATCAGCAGACAGTTGAGACTTGCTTCTAAGCTACTGGAGCTGCCTAAAAAGTCAGCAGGTGTGGTTTTCTCAGAACGTGTTTTGATCACTTCTTAAACACTTTAAGGTTGGCTTGTCTGAATTTGCCAAAGACAGTTTGTCTGAGATCAACTCTTGTGTTTAGTGTTGGTGTTTCCCATTTGACAAAGAAGGCCTCTTTTACTCCTCAGTCAAACCATCTGTTTATTCTGTCTAAAATATGAACATTACTGTCTTTAAAAGAGTGTCACTTATCCTTGAGACATAAGTAGTCTGCTGCAGCTTGACCTGAAGAGCTGGCTCTCGAATGCTGTGCCAAAGGTTTTTTTTTTCTTTAAAAAAAAATTGAAGCTCTTGTGTTTCAACTTTCCACAGCGTACGGTTCTAATCCTCAGTCAGTTTCACACCGGTTCACACCTTCATTAACATCTTGCGACCCTCAGAAGGGAGGGGAGGGAGAGGGATTTGCATGTGAGGCCTGCAGTTCACAGAAACGAACACTGTTTAGAAGGTTGGATCGCCACGCTTTTCACTTTGAACTGATGAAACATCTTCTAAAAGAAGTCCAATTATCTCTGATTGAATTTACTAGGATTACCATGCCCTGGATGATGAAGAACCTTCACTGGGCTGAGGGGCAAACAAATAGAAAAATCATATTTAATTTCCAGCATCTGTAATCAATAATTGGATATTATTCTATCATTAATGAATGTATTATTAGCATACATTAAAATAAGTAGGTAGTAGTGCAGTTATGACATCACATATTTAACTAATAATCCACATTTTTACATTTATAGGACAATGTCAAAAGAATTTTATTTTTCATTTATTTATTTTTGTTAATGACACCAAAGAAGTTTATTTCACTTCTTTGTCCTAATAAAGTTGAGAAACAAATTAAAGGACACAGATTGAGGATTTTTAGCCAAATTTTATATATCAATAAATAAAGATATTCAAAAGTACATAAAATCAAAAAGTGAAACCAGTTTGGTCTTAAAACAGTTCTTTGTTGCTTGAACAGCAGTTGGCTGATCTCTGACGTTTTCATGAAAACACACGCGAGTAAAAACAAAAAAAAAAATGGAGACATAAAGGCACAAATAAATCAAATCCTCTCATTGACACTGAGATTGTGACATGTTCTACAGATGTTGACACTTTTTTTTTTAGGACAGGGGGTTGGGGTTTGTTTAGTGTTTGAGGGTTGACAAAAAAAGGAGTGTTGCACACAGTAAAGATGCTAAAAGATGCACAGCAAGAAACAACAAACCAAACAAACCACTTTGGTGAGGAACTGATTTCTTACAATTGGGGGGGAAAAACAGTGCTTTTCTTTATACAAATAAATTAATATGCCTGTCAACACTTTATCTAAAATCTTATGTACAGCTTTTCCTTTACAGAATTATACAATACGATATCAAAAACAGTATGAAAACATATTTACAAACCAAGAAATCAAAAAACACCCTCAAGGCTTTTCCAGTTTCACAGACACACTCTTTCTCTCTCACACACACACACACACTGACACACCTGTTTCCACACACTCTCTTCTTCCATGTGATACACAATACAGAAGGCATTCTAAGAGGGTTGTGCAACAATGAGCATACGAAACAGTTCAAATATGGCTGTGCGATGAACGTTGGCACACATGCATATTTTCGAGCACACACGCAGAATTTTCAGGTTGGTGAATGAAGTCAACAGTGTCGGTGACGGGGGACGAACCAGCATGAAGCGTGTTCACCAGTCGGACGTTTGTTGGTGGTGGTTACATCACATCGCCCTCGTGATGCAGGCACAAGCTGGGCCCTCCCGCCCGGAACCGTCAGCTCAGATAACAACCGCCTCGGTGGGAGGAGAGCCGGCCACGCCATCAGCTGCACAAAAACCTGCGAGCGTCCAGCACGAAACAGTGCGTGCCCGCGCTGTCAGGTGGCGAGCAGCTGTTCATGCTGATCAGGTTTTCAGAGGGCAAACGCACGTCGTTCCCATCCTCTGGAGAACGGCGAGAGTTTGCCATCAGTGCGCCCCGTGTGGATCCGTGTGTGCATATGTCACAGTCAAAAGCAGGTCATCAAATGAAATTATTAACACCCGATGATTTCTGTCAACACAAAACACCTCAGCTGGCTGATAGCTGGAACCTATTGCTTTTCTCAAACCATTTAACATCTAAACAAGTCACAATAAAGAAGAAAAACTGTTCATTCTTTCTAACCTCAGCTTCTCTCTGCCGAAAAGGACAAACCCAATGTTTCCTTTCAGTCTCCCGTTGCTCTTCGATAAAACTCTGGGTGTTATGGGGCAAATAAAAACATGTCAGACTAAATGTGTTCAGTGTGAAATATTCGGCCCCATCTACACTGCGACAGATGTAGTTCTTAAACAGATTTTTTCTAGCGGAAATGCTGGAACAGCCATGCCGTGCCACTTGGTGGTGAAATTGTCCACATTACCAACATGAAAACACAGAGAAAGAACATTATAAAGTGAGTGTCTCACTGGGCTGCGGCTGCTAGTGACGAGTTGGAGAACAATGTTTGCTTAGAAACGTTCGAGGCGTTCTCGATTTCCTTGTGAGCTGCAGAGGCTCACAATCCTGTTGCTTAAGTTTTTAACATGTTACAAAATTACAGCACAAAGCTGTTGTTGGCGTCTCAAGTTATTTTCTGTAATTCCAGAGTGTTAGAGCTTTTATTTGACACCTGCACAGAGGCTCACCTCACGGCAGAAAACATCCGAGACCACAGCCCCAAATGTCCAGGTCAGTTCTTTTTGTTTTACGTTAATTAAAGAAAGAAAATTGCTCCAAATCTGCCTGTCTTCATTTCAAAAGTGTACTCAAGTAGATTGAATTATAAATGTGGGGGCGGCTGCAAAGGTGGAGACACAGTGGGTTGTGGTGGTGGGCAATGAAATACTGTGCACAGTCTAGAAAACAGTTTTTCAAGCTGTGCACTCGAAAATCGACTGAGCAAAATGCAACCGCATGACCTGTTGGCTGCAAACACTCAGGATTCACTGAGACTGTAGCTGAAAATGTCCCTTTTATCCTCGCGGTTCTGAGTTTTCCACTGCAGCCCAGTGAGATACTTCACTTAGCTTGGCTAAAGATTCTCCCAAAATAATTATTACTGTTTTTCCTTCTCCTTCCTTGATAAGGTTTTCACTTTTCCTCTCAGTTATTAACCAAGTTAAATGGGGTTGAAGACAGACTTCACACAAATCCACCAAAAACAAAATCAATCTTTTTAAAAATGTCAGGTTTTTCTCACCAACAACTGGACGGGAGGCGTGAACGCAGCAGGAAATCTGCTTTTAAGCATATCTGAAGTAGTGCAGATGGGGCATCAGATCACTAACCCTGAAAGGCCCGCCTCTCAACCAGAGAAACCTATCCACAAAAATGTTTACAACACAAGACAACTCAAGTAACAACTTATGTGATTGATTCAAACACCAATCTGTACAGATTGTCTCACCAGCACACGGCCTGTCCCAGTTTCAGAACTCCTCCTTCCTCAGCAGCTGTCCCACGGCTCCACTGCCAACCAGGAATAACTCAACGTCCAAATTAATACGTCAAGGACAAAAAAGAAGCTCTCATCAACCCATTCACTAAATATAAGACGCACACACACATCTCACTCACGTTTCAATACAAAAGGTATAAACGAACCAGTTTAACTCCATTTTCAAGCTTAGGTCAAAGTCAGGAGCACATTGGCACACGTTAATTATGTTGTAATTCTCAGCACTTTGAGAAAAATAGATCCATCTTCATCTCAGTAAAGGCATGACTTTCTTTTCTAAGGAATCATGTTACATGAATTTATTAATACTGAAGTTCTTTTCGATGAAATTTGGCATCTGACATGGCTGTGAATGGCTGCATGACTTGATATGTTGTTCGTCCCCTCGCTGAACTCGGTCCAATCCTCCTCCGACCTCACTGTGTGTGCTTGAGAGGCCATCTTCAGCAGCAGTAGCCCCTGGGGGGGGTCACTTTGCTGTGGAGAGCATGGGCTGCTCCGTGTACCAGTGAGTCCCAGGGTCGGGCATGCTCCCGCCCAGCGGCAGGGCGATGAACTGCGGGCAGGTGCCGCCCCCGGCTCCCATGACGCCCATGCTGACTCCCTGAGGGAACGGGTGGTGGTGCACGTGGTGTCCCATGGTGTCCGTCCGTCCGATGTGGATCTCGTCCTCCTCACTCTCGCCGGTGGTTTTGCGGTAGACAGGGTTGTCGAAGTTCATGCTCTTGGTGGAGTTGCGCCTCCAGTTCCGCCACACCAGGTAGACTCCGGCGCAGACCAGGCCGAACACCACTGTGGCAACGATAGGAACTGCATGCGTTTAACACACAGCGGCGGGGACACGGGAAAGGGGGGAGCGTTAACGAGGCAGAACGAGTCCATGGCGTGAGATGACGAGGCACGGAGAGGGGCAGAACGGGCATGCGGGGAACAGAGGGGGAAGGGACAGCGGTGCAAAGATTGTGTTGGCGGCTCGGTTTGGGTCAACGTTGGGTTAAAGAGCGACAGACCAAACAATAAGCATCATTCGGGTTTAGACTAAATATGATATCAGTATCCTCAGTATCTCTTTGCTTCAAATAAGCATCGCAAATTCATAGTGCATCATTAAATTACATTAACAAGGTTTAGGATGTCAAGCTTTATTTGTGCTATTTTTCTTCTCCACCAGCAGTTTGACCTTTCTTATCACGCATATTGAGTACAGTGCGTCTGACCTAATAGTCACATTCATTTTGTTCAGCTTCATTTACCTCACCATTGGTTTGGCACATATTAAGGACGTACAGACTGAAACAACATTTTCTACATAAACTGATTATTTTGTGACATTTTTATATTTTTCACACCTCAGACGTGTTAAAATAGGATTTCAGTTTAACTAATGAAAGAAAAAAAATGGTTTTGATTAATGAATGTTATAATAACCCTATTTTACTACTTTGTGTTCTTTCCGTTTCATAAAACAAAAACTCAACAATAAACAGAACTGCAGATGGATTAAGCCAGTGGTTTGCATGAATATCAGCAGAAGTATCATATTTTTGTCTGAATAACTGTGTAATGTGAAAATAACAGCTGTGGAAAGGCCTATAAATTAGCGTTTGCACAAACTGCAATAAAATTTGTGAGATTTCAGGGGTTTTAAGAATCCTCTTTGTTCTTAGCTCCATTCATATAGTCGTTAGCTTAATCAGGTTAGAATTAAACTCTTTCTACAAACTAATCATTTTTAAAGAGCACTGAGTTAAGTATTATTTGTCCACAAAATCACTTTAATGTTGCCTAATTGGCTAAATAAAGGAAGCTAAAGCTGACTAAATCTAATAGCAACAATTTTTTTGGGTGAAAATCCAAAACTCTTTGTTGTTTTTTTGTTAATTTAAGATTAACCAACTAACTTTTTACCACTACAGTATACTAACTAGAGACAAAAGAGCCACTGATGAGAAGTCCTTACTAAAGCAAACCCAGCAAAACCAAATGGCGTGAGGTGAATGATGCAGCGCGATGGCAGGAATCTCAGACACACAGAAGGTGACTCAGTGAAGAAGACCTGTGCAGCGGCCTTCTTTCAACATGTCCACGGCACGAAGCTCAGTGTGGATGGACACAAACAGCGGTCAGAGGCTGCAGGTACACAGCAGCTACATATACAGCTACATGCCTTTACTGTGAAAAGACGAACAAAGGGCAGGATGTTGCAGGTGGCTTACCAATAGGAATGACCACTCCCAGAACGGCTACTGTCAGGTTCTCACCCAGGAGGAAATTCTCGCTTCCAGCTGAAATGAGAAATTAGGAGGCGTTAGAGCGCGAGGACGAAACCAGCTTCATGAGAAAGGTGGGAGAGTGAAAAAGCATGTAGGACATAAAATATGTGAGACGCAGGGGGAGAGATAAGCGGAGCGACGAGGAAGGATGAGCCGGTGGAAGACAGGAGATAAAGCAGAGGTGGGGAATCTGCGACCATGCCTGCACAGTTGTGAGTGTTTTACAGAGAGACACAGCTTTATGGATGATGGAGGGAAAAGAGGCAATAATGAAAGAGATATGTAGTGAATGCATCACTTTGCATGAACTAGAGTGTGACTTTGACACCACTCCTGACCTTCTGTACTCTATAATATCCAAGCTCCGTTTGGCTCCAATGTCACATAAAAGCTCATTTGCATTCGACACTCCTAACAACACACCTACAGGACTGAAGCAGCACTAATTTCTTCTCTGACATGCAGCCCCCACTCCTCCTCCCGCCCACACAAAGCGCAATTTATGAAGAAAATGTCATTTGGCAAGGTGGCAATTTGTCCAATCGAATTCAGCTGTCTATGGTTACTGGGGCTCATAGAAACCTCACTTCAGCGTCATCATTACAGTGAGGGGGAACTGTTAGCTGCATTATGAGCAGAACCGTACATGGCAGGAGATTGGGAGGCTCAGGTGAAATCAGAATCGCTGCCCCATTAAGGGTCAGAATAAATGACTTGGGAGGACTGAAAAATAGGCCTCATTAAGTGATTCAGACTCAATCAAACCATTTCCTTTTCTTAAAAAGAAACGAATCCAGATCATACACCACATCCGTTTCCCTAACTGTGAAAGGCACAGTTCTTTTCTGAATCTATGCCCATATATGATCTTTTCAGTTCACGCCCCACTTACAGTGTTGTGAGACGCTGCTGTCCTCGGCAGGCGTGGTGGAGATGACCATAGCCGTGGCTGTGGAGTGGGAGCCCAGAGCTTTCGACTCCTGCGACGACAGAGGCTGCAGTGTGCTGAGAGGTGTGAAAGACTCGGGGAAAGCAGAGGGAGCTGTGGCCAAATGGGGGACAGCGTCCGCCGGCGACACTCCCCCTGGGGACGGAGCGATGCCTTCAGCGACAGTCGCCCTGGTGTCAGGTGAAAACCCAGAGGGAGGCGAAGATGCTGCTGTGGCGTCATCTCTTGGTGCTGCTGAGAGAAAAGCAATAAGGGACAGTTCAGACGAAAGAACGATTGGCAATAATTTAATTATTAATGTGTCTGAATATGTGGTTTCCAATAATACAAATGTGTTATCTTAAACTCTAGAAGACTGCAAATTTCTTAACCCACCTCTTGTTTTCACTCTTTATACGTGACCATTTTCAGAAGAATATTGTTAGTTTGTTAAACCACATAAGAATAATTTATAAATCATTCAAATAATAAAAAAAACTAGTTTGTTCACACAAAACAGACAAGTAAGGAACACATTTTAAATGGTATATTTAGGGGGTTTGTTTTATAGTAACCTCTTGAGAAAATAGTTTGTGGTTTACTTTTATCTACATTAAAAATGCCAAAGATAACAATTTGACTAACCTAAGGTGATATTTTTGCACCAATTTGCCAAACTAACTTCTAACGTTTAATTTTATTAGTACTTAATTTTATATTTAAATGTAACAATGTCTTGACATAATCCCTTTCTCTCAGTTGTTTTTCAGTAAAATGTTTAAGTGTGTAAAAGTAAATGTATTTTGTCTTTACTTTATGTGAGGCAGAATCTGCCTAAAGTTGTCTCTGTTCTCCAAAAAATCCATTCCTCCTTTTTCTGTACCCGGTTGATCCTGTTTACTGTGGTATCTCACTGGGCTGCGACTGGTGGAGACTAGTTAGTGAGTCAAAATCGCAGGAAAATTGTGAAAAAAAGGCTAATTTTCCACTGGAGTCTTACTGAATTGTAAGTATTTGCGACCGACTGCATTTAAACACCCGGCTAACTTTCATGCGGATACCTTGTAAAAATCCATTTTTGCCCTTTATTTTGTTGTCTACCTCCGCCCACGTCATACTCACCTCAACTTTGGCAGCTGCCCCCACATTTATGACCTAATCTACTTGAGTACACATTTGAAACAAAGATAAGTGGATCTGAACCAGTTAATCATTACTATTTATTACCAGCATGGTTTTTAAACCTTGCTTCACATGTTTTCTGTTGAAGGAGAGCTCCCATGTAGGTGTCCCAAGCTGTAATGCTCTTAGCATAGCTTGGAGACGCCCATGATGAGATCAAGATGAGTTTGAGACACCTACAATAACTCTGGGACTGTTTTGAGAAAAAAAAATATATTGTGCAAACCAATGGATCACAGCCCAGTGAGATACTACCTTCAGGGATGCAGTGAGCTGCATCTATTCAGTCATACTCAAGCCTGGGGCCAATTTTAAGTCCTCAGGTACCCTAACATGCATGTTTTGGACTGTGGGAGGTAACTCTAGGTCCAAGAGAAAAGCCATCCATGGGTGGGGAGATCAGGGAACCTTCAGCTAGAAAGACTCCAGCTGCAAATTTAACCCAGGACCTTCTTGCTAAAAAGGCAACAGTGCTAACCAACTGCTCCACCATGCAGCCCCTCCAGGAAAATCTTTGATATTATTAATTCAGCACTCAGTATCTCCCAGTTGACACTTACAAATAACCTCACCTGGCACACAGCCCCTCATATCGGGGCCCAGGTCCTGTCCATTTGGACAGGCGCAGGTGTATTTGGGCGAGTGCTCAGTGATCTGTGGTGCTTTCAGGCACAAGTACTCACAGCCTCCGTTGGCCACACTGCCCAGATTACAGCTGTCCGGGCCTGGAAAAAAAGAGCAACAGAGAGACATGGAGAATTGCACAGCTGTGGTTAAAATACACAGGGAGATGGCACAGATTTAAAGAGACACAGAAGGAGTTGTCAGACTTTATTCCTCCCAGAATGAGAACTGCTGAACTCTTTTAACCATCCTGAAGCCCTCAACAGAGAGAGAGAGAGAGAGAGAGAGAGAGAGAGAGAGAGAGAGAGAGAGAGAGAGAGAGAGAGAGAGAGAGAGAGAGAGAGAAGCCCTTGTAACTTTGACTCAATTTGACTTGAAGGCCACAGGATGGTTAACAAAGTCTTTTGTTTTGTGAAGGCAAATTTGGAAAATATAAATAATTAAATTTGGCAACACATACAACTTTGCTGTAAATAATATTGTTTTTATGCAACTCTGCCACATACAGCTCCACCATGTTGTTAGAGTTAGTGTTAATACGGGTCGTAGGTGAGCAGAACACAAAAAGATATGGATTAGAGGTCTGAATAAAGACTGGACTGATTGATTAGATATCCAGATCAGACTGGTCAGGTCAGGTTTAAGGAGAGCCTGGGACACTTCTGGCCTCATTCGTTAAACAGTCTGAAAGCAAATCTGTCAGTGTTGTTATGTGTTGTCTGTTTTTTATAGTTTTGCAGACTTTCTGCATAATTTTTTTAATTTGCCATTGAATTGATTTAAAACAGCTTTATCTTCAGCTTATTTCTCATTTGGTAGTTATGTTTTATACTGTAAATGTAATGGTTTTAAATTCATTCATTCATTCATTATGAGCTTGAACTATAAAAAAAGAAAACAGCCATCACACATACAGTTTAGTACTCTGTTTAGGTGGATAGTGGTATAAAACAACGCTGGATCTTGACAGATGTCTGAATGCCCTACAGCCGTTGAGCTTTAAATGGTGGGATCAAAACGCTCATCATTTATTCATGACTCTGGATTGACACGGTGACACGGAAGAAACTTGGCCACAGAGGCTGATATCTTGTCACACAGAGGTGAGGTGACAACACATTGAAGATGACACACAGGCAGCGCGCCCCACATTTACACACACCTCGTGGCTGCCGGAGCTGGTGGAAGACCACAATGTCATGGGGGTCATTGAGGTTTTCAGCCAGAGCTTGGACATCTTGACCAGTGAGTCTGTTTGCCATAAAAACCGCTGCCTTGTCTCTGTCTGTCCAGTAGATTCGATCCTAAAACACAGAAAGTAAAGATTAAAAGAGGCCATATCCATTTAGTTGTTATAGGCAATCAGTTGGTCTTAGCTCAACAGACCACACTGGAATTTCCTGAAGCTAAGTTTTTACGACACCTACACAATCTTCCATCTTATCACAACCTCTGACTTTAATTCAGCTCAAGAGTAAATTAAATGATAATTGCAGGCAGTATATTGTTATGACTTAGCTGCAGTTATTCAGTGTCGGACTGATGGTTGGTCTGACCATCATTATGCTCAAGGCTCAAATATCTCTGCAAGAAATCCAGACAATTTGCTCCACAAAAGATACAGTCCATTGGTTACAGCAATCGTATGACCTTCATTTCTTCTTGCTGCAAGTTTTTATTTATCTTATAAAGATATCTCTGCATACACATGATAGAATCTTTCATTATCATGGCTGTCAGATTACTTTGGTTATGGTTGGTGGCGTACTGGAGCAGCCAAAATTAAGCTCTGCTGTGACTGGCTGCTGAGAAAAGGTTGAGTTCAAAAAGTTCAAACTGTGTTACTTTAGCTTTAGTTTGAAATGTCAAACTTCCTACTATTTAGCTGTGAGTAGTCATACATTGCAGCTTACTTTGTTGAATTAATTTGACAAGTTTCAATGCTGGTTAATATTTATTAATTTTTACATATGATGTATACAGGAATGCATAACACAATGCTTTATTAAAAAAATCCATAAATAGTCTGAAAAACAAAAAACATGTAAAAGTGCCTGTTTTATAGAAAATAAATAACAATAAATGACGGAGTATGCTGTTTTGATAGGTGCCTGTTCTATACAAAATAGGCACTTATCAAAACATCATATTAAAACAGCATACCACCCAAATTTTGTGGTTCCTTCTCACAGTCACTTAGAAGAAAAAGATCCAAATCTGTCAATAAAAGCTTTACCTGTCAACAAGTCAAAGGCACAACAAACTATTAAAATCTGAGCTACCAGAATGGTCACCTTCACGCTGGATGACCACCTCGCTACAACTAAAAAAAAAAAAAAAAGAAGAAATCAGCCAGATGGTCTTTGCAGGGTCTTGATAGGGTCTCCAGGTGTGTATTAAAAATACAGAAGGCTTAGTTTAAAAAGTTTTGCGCCATAAGTTTAGTCTATGATGGTCCACATGCACTGATGTGGCTTGGTCATAAAAAATTTGAAGCAAGACTGACTAAACAGGGTCATGCCTTTCTATGGCTGCATTATTCCAACGCTGAGCTGGCAACGCTTCAGGTAAGTTATTGCCACACGTTTGTCACAGCTTCTATGAGCGCATTGCCTCCTACGGCCTCTTCTGCCATAACCAGTGGAATGAAGCTCCAGTCACCATGTGGCTGCAACAACAAATCCACACTCTCCACACAGAATATAAATGCCACACCACACTCAGCCATCCTTTATTCGCATTTTGGATGCAAAGCAAGAAGCTTGTTCTCATCGCGGTCAGGCCCGCTGGACGAGGAAGGAAGAAGCATGGATGTGGTTGAACTCCTTCCCCTACATCATCTCCTGCTGCTGAATGGTGTTCCTAACAAGTTCTAAAAAGTCGTGTAGGTCATGGAGAGTATCGTGGCGTTGTCATCCAGTGTGAAAGGGGCCTTAACAAAAGCTCAGTTCAAAAAGGCATTAAACAAGGAGCTTATCCAAGTCCACAAGACTCCCTTTTAGCTACAGCATATTCTTTCATAAAGCTGGGATCATTCTTTGATGATTCACAATAAAACAGCGAACAGCACCATAAGGAATTATACCGTTTTTGTAGCATCATTATCTCTGTTTATTTAACCCACAAACTGTTTTAAATGTGCCAAAGAGCTGCACGGTATTTAAAACTAAATTAAACATCTAGCCCAAATACAAAACCGTGACGTGACTTAACGGCTGAAATAATTAAACAGGCAAATAGAAGGAATAAAAAAACGAGTGCAGAGTACTGACACATGAAAAAGCAGTGTAATTATTATAGGAAGTTTCTCTTAATGTGGTTAAATGGTTATAATCTGAGAATATTTGTCTGACTGACGTTAATTTTATCAAAGAAAAATAAATAAGGAAAAGCATTAGAGCAAACAAATATTTGACTCACAAAGCGTTACTAATCTTGTCAAAGAAAGCGGATTTTAATTAGCTTTTCGGTGCAAATATTATGAACGAGTCAAGGAGATGAACGAGTTTATTTGATACGTTTTATGTCTAAAAGTTTAAAGAGTTGTAAATATCTTCTCTAGTTCCTACATGATTAAAACCCACCCCAGTTGGATCAAAACACAACAGTCTGGAGGGCAATTTTAAAGCAATTGGTCATTTATTCCTTTGCTTTGTTTTATTTCACCCTGTGTTTCCCTGGAAACTACAGTACGATCCCCTGTGAGCACCGTAACAAGAGGCCTCTGTGTGTTTGATTTGTTGAGTGATTCAGAGACGGTAATGTTGGTGTACACCACAACCAGCCTCGCTCAGTAACACTGAGCTGGAGTGTTTCCAGTAAGCTGAACAGGGTCACCTTGTAGTCACAACAGGTTTGAGAGAAATCCCGGATCAATGATATGTTGAACTGGAGGGAATTTATCATCATTTCATCGAGTTACACGACAGTGCTGGCTCAGTGAGGACGGCAGGAACATGACAAGGTTACACCTCTGGCAGCTGGTTGAATTTAAAGAGGATTTGTTCATTTTTACAATGTTTATTCAAGAAAAATGTAACTATTCTCCACTAATGTCCTATATCTTGTAGGAGATTGTTCTCAAAGTGTTTGCAAATACTTTAAAGTTAACATAGTTATACTTTATGTCTGCTTGGAGCACATTTAACAAACAATGGCTGTAATAAAATTTAATCTGTACATAATTAAGTATTCTCACCAGAGGTAGAAAAAGTACTTGCGTAAAAGTACACTTACTCTGTTAAAACTTCACTCAAATACAATTAAAATTACTTGTAAAAATCTACTCAAGTAAGAGAGAAAAAAAAAGTTATGTTTAAAATTTTAACTCATGGGATTTTAAATGTAAACAAGTACAAAAAAAACATCCTAATGTATAAGTAAAAGTACAGATTGGACCTAAGAAGTATAAAATACACAAAATTAATACTCAATTACAGTAACCACCTCTGATTTTCACTGAGCTTCCTTTTGAGCTTTATAATTAGTTGATCTTATCAGGTAATTAGATTTGGTTGAATCTACTGATGGTATTCAGACTTAAAAGGTCACTTATAACAAGTTTTGTGATTTATTTAATACCCAAGTGCAATTTAAACCTAAAAGAACCTTTTTTTTGTCTTTCTTAAGTGTTTTTTCATGAGCAAATAACAAAGTCCCTTTGAGGGTGCTGGAGGGGAGACAGAGTCAGCTATAAATAAAGGAAATAAAGGCGGGAAGCAACTGAAACAACAGCTTTTTCATTTATTTATTCAGTTCCACTCCATGTTTTTACTTCGTTTAAAAATACATTCAATCCTCACAGCTGCTGGAGTTGAACTAAAACAGTTGCTTAATTATGATTTTCCCCACAAAAACCTGTTAATCAGATTGGCTGTGTGTCTGTGTTCGTTTGTCTGTATGTTAGCAAAATATCTTGTAAATCACTGGACAGATTTAATGAAACTCTCAGAAAGCAATTCTTAAAGGTTTGGAGTCAAATGGATGTAAGATGTTCGCTACAACTAATCCACCTTAGCAAACACAAAAAGGACTCTTAGCTCAAGACATTGAGCTCAAATTTGGTGTCGTCATAGCTGAGATTTATCTCCGACACATACACCGAGTGCTAGCTGATCATGTCAGATCTTTGTTTAAAACCTTGGGTTGCAAGGCGGCGGATGATAAGCGTCCCTTTAAGGAACGTTGCTTTCACTGAGGTTAGAAATCAGAACTATCTGGGAACAATTAGTAAGGATCACAGCCTGGGTTGAAGCACAGAGTTCACGTCACGTCACTGCACACTGTATATAAATGAGACCTGACGAGATTTCAAAAGTACGTGAAGACACAGATTTTTATTATCGCTCGATGCCAAGTTAAGTCGAAAGGATAATGTTTTTGCCTGTGTCTGTGTTCATTTGTCTGTACAGTTAGCAAAATATCTTGTGATTTGCTGAACAGACTTTCAAAAAGTAATTGTTGGATGTCCATTTAAAACTGATTAACTTTTTGACTCAACCTGACTTAACATAGCTGCTACAGCTAATCAACCTTTGCAAACACAAAAACGGCTATAACTCAGGTAAATTTACAATTATGTATCTAAAGTTTGGTTTGGTAGTAGTTGAGACTGATCCCCAACTTGTACATTAAGTCTGTGGTGTCCAATCCTGGTCCTGGAAGGCCTCTATCCTGCATGTTTTAGTTGTTTTTCTGCTCTTCAGCAGGTCTTTAAGCTCTACAGAAGCCTGTTAATCACTCAGTCATTCAAATCAGGTGTGTCAACACAGAAAAACAACTAAAACATGCAGGATAGTGGCCCTCCAGGACCAGGATCAGGCGCTCTGCTCTCAGTGCTAACACTGTTCAAAAGTTTGGCATAAATTATTAAACTCAATTCCATTTCTCTAATAACAAAATATCTCATGAACCACTGGATGAATTTTAATGAAACTCTCAGGAAACAATCACTGGGTGTACATTTATGACTTTACAGCTGATTCGCTTTTGGAGCCAGTCCAATTGAAGATGACCTCTGTAGCCAACTGGCCGTAGATGATAGAAAAATTGCTTTTATTTTATTTTACAGATACTGTGCTCAAATCTGGTGTGGTGGTAGCTGAGAATCCATCACAACACATACACTGAGTGCCGCACATGCAGTGAAATCTGAAATCTGAAAATTTTAGCTTCAACCTCTCCCTGGGCTGCCACCTTATCGTGGTGGAGGGGTTTGAGTGTCCCAATGATCCTAGGAGCTATGCTGTCAGGGGCTTCATGCCCCTAGTAGGGTCACCCAAGGCAGACAGGTCCTAGGTGAGGGGCCAGACGAAGTGCAGCCCGAAGACCCCTTATG
>NC_051449.1:20047356-20088013 GCF_001649575.2 Kryptolebias marmoratus
AAGACCCAGGACACGCTGGAGGGACTATGTTTCTCGGCTGGCCTGGGAACGCCTTGGGATTCCCCCGGAGGAGCTGGCCCAAGTGGCTGGGGAGAGGGAAGTCTGGGTCTCCCTGCTTAGGCTGCTACCCCCGCGACCCGACGCCGGATAAGCGCAAGAGAATGGATGGATGGATGGATGGATGTTGAAGTCAACCCTGTTTTTCTGTAAACAGCTTTGTTTGTCTTCTCACACATCATACACCTACAGCTAATTAACTTTAGGAGTCAACCCAATTCAAGGTAGCTGTGAAAACTAATCAACATTAGCTAACACAAAAATGGCTGAAACATAGTCAATTTAACAGACATTGAGGTAAAATTTGATTTGGTAGTAGCTGAGAGTCAACACATCCTCTGAGGATTACACCTTGTGATATTGCATTGAATCACGCAAAGTATTAATTTCAATGTTTGACCAAAACAGCTACAACCTCATCATTTCTCAACATAAAATGATCTTAGTCTAAAAGTGGCATGAAAGGCAGTGAGTAATATGCTTTCCTTCAAGGATTTCTAGGCCTTTAAGTTACATTACTATTAGCAATAACTATAACATTTGTTTGATAAAAAAGTTCATATTGGGTTTTTATTTTTCTATTTTGTTTATGTATTTACTTTTCTAGGAAGGCAGTCCCAATCTCAACTAAGAGTAGTACTTTGAGAGGGGCCATGTTGAAGTGTGGGCCTCTCCAGTGGTTCTCAACGTGCTGCAGATGCATTATGTGGCAAGCAGCAGCAAGCTAACAAACAAGGAGAAGAAAATTTGATTGCATTTAGGCTCTCTGAAGACACTGATGTAACACAAACAAGACAATTGGCTGGTGACCAGAAGCAGACGTGTGCATGCAGCTTTAAAAGTTCTATCTGCTTTGTACAGCTGCTTGGTATTCTAAGCCAGCGAATCTCACAAGAGAAAACAAACAGAAGATACATAAGGACACCCACCAACTGAGCAGGCAGTAAATTGAATTCAACACTGATTACATCCAGACTCGCATTTTCTCAGCAGGCCCCTGCGAGGCTTTTAAAAGATGTAGATATGATAAGATGTGGGAGGCTGGCTGATTTTGAGGATAACTACCTAAGATTTAAAATACGATGCCAAGTGTTGCAGCGTGAAGGATTAGGGTTCAACTGTGAAGCATCAAAAAACAAACCTCAAAAACGGCCAGAGCGTAGGGGTGTCCCAACCTCTCTGCAGACGACAGGTGTGTCCTGCGGTGAGCTCCATTCAGGTCCACGCTGGCTACGAGGTGCAGTTTGGAATCCACCCAGTAGAGACGCCTGTTGGCTACATCTGAAAAGTGCACACACACAAATGCTTTTCTTAAAGCTCATCAGAAATCGATTGACTTTGAGTTAAGCACTGTTGCACCTGACCAACAAATCCCTTTAGCTGATATTGATTACTCTTAAAAAAGTCAAGTTTCTTCCCTTTATACAACTGCAAGATATGGTGTGTAAATTCCAAAACTCTTTAAAGCAGTAATCACGTTTTGTATTACTTTTGTTTTAGTCACAACTGACAAATATGGATTTTTATTATATAGCATATAGATTTAAAAAAAAAAAAAGGTCCTCTCACCAAGTGTGATGCCGTTGGGCCATTCAATATCATCAGCCACCAGGACCTGACGATCCACTCCGTTCATTCCAGCCTTCTCTATCTTGGCTCGGGTGCCCCAGTCGGACCAATACATAAAACTGGAAGAAGGACAAGAAAGAGCTTCATAATAACTGTAATAATCACAATTAAAGACTTAAGCTTCTGTAAAACATGTAACCTCATGATAATACTCTTATAATACTGTTTTTTGTCTCGTTTACAACATTTTGAAGTATTATTACAACAGTAACATCTGGAACAGCCAAATAAGGAAAATAAACATGGCTGTCAAATATTACCTACACAATATGTAACCTACATACCTCAATGTGTGGTACAAGTACCACTAGTAGAATTCAGAATTCCTTAAATGATACTTTAGTATCAACAATTTACAAGTTCAACATGAAATTAATTGCCATCATCAGCTGAACTGGGATGTAAAGCTGAAATTTACAGGTAGCCCAAAAGATGAGTGGTTCCTACAAATTATGAGCTTCACATTGAAAATACTGAATACAAAACAGCCATGGAGAGTATTTTGAGAACCCCCCCGTTGGAAACTGAAGTGAACAATTATTAACCAATGTGCCAGTGGATGCCTACAGTAAGTATCTCCTGTAAAGTCTATAAAGGACCTGCTGGCAAAAGAGGTGAAAATAGCAAAGACATTTGATTGACATTATCCTAAATGTTTTCATTTGCTGTTAGGTTTACTGTTAAAAAGATTAAAAGATTTAGGACACTTCCTCAGTAGTGGACCTTGGGCTCATCTGGTGTTTGGACACCCTCACTCAAAGAAGGCCTGACCAAGGATGATAAGGCCAGAGTGTGTGTTTCTTAGCCAGATAGGTTTGCTGACATTTTTAAATTTTTGAGTTATACATTCAAGTAGATTGGTCAGTTTATCTGCTATAACATGATTGTAGCAAAATGTGCTGAAACATCCCAACATGTCTGCAGTAAGGAAGTATTTTCTAATAAAATATGAGAGCAGTACAGTAGCTACTTGCAACATTTGCAGTTTGGATAATTCTCATGGTGGTAGCAATAAAACTACATTGAATACCACCAATTTAATGACACATTTAGAATTGAAACGCTTGGCTGAGTGGACCAAGTTCACCCATCTCACCATTAAAGTCAACACAGCCAAACCACACATTGGAAGAAACTAAAGAGAAAAGACAAGTTTTGACAGGACAGTGAAAAGGCAAAAAGAGTCACAGAATGGATGACTGAATGTATCGCTCTGGATGACCAACCCATCGCTGTAATTGTAACGGTTTTGTGGCTTTTATTTTTTGGTTCCCCTTTTCTGAAGCTCCTTCTTTTCAGTACGTTTTCAATTGATGTATCAGTTAGGTTTCTGTATAACCCATTTCTGCCAGAGTCCTTTCAGTTTATTATATATGTTTTAGTCAACTGTATTTCTATAATCAGTTCAGCCTGGCAGGTTTGGGACTTTTGGGTTTCCATGACCATATCTTTTCCAAAGCGCCCATGTCTGCCTGGTTACACACACCTGTCATTCATTAGTAATCTTCCCTTCCTGGTTTTCACTCACTTTCTGTCAGATCCTTGTATTTATCCAAGTATTCTACATGTGCTGCATTCCTGTGGTGCTGCTCAGGTTGAGTCTGTTTGACGCTGCGTTTGTGTGTCTCAGTTAAGGCTTCTTGTCGGTTAGGTTCACTTTATCTCTGTAGTGATTCATGCTTTGATCATCAGAGCACAGGCTGGAACAATTTCAAAGAGCTTCTCCGTTTAGAAATGATCATCCAGGACAGAAATTCTAAAAAACTGAGTCATAGGATGCTAAATAGGTCACAGGCTTGTTACTTGAATTTTCATGTACAACAACAAGCGATCTCTACAGTCTGCTCATTATTGGCTATGCTCCCAGAAGACGCTTATAACATTAATTGGATTATAGGGCTGAATTCACTTAACAAGTTTATATCTGAGGTCAGCATCAGCATCATCTTTAATATTTTAGTACAGGAAAAAAAGTAAAGGAATTAGAATGTAGTGTTTATAAACTCTGTTTCACATCATTTTATGCTGATAATGTAAATTGTTATGGAAAATTCATGATGTACAACTTAGCATTCTTTTGAACTTATACATTTAAGTAGGACATAAGCACTGAAGTACCATTATTCTTCTGTTTCAGTCTCAATTTTTGATTTGCTACCTTCCAGAGTTTTGGAAAAAATCCATGCAAAAAATACACTCAAAGAGGAACATCGTGCTGTGACTTTTGGAAGCAGTGCAATGTACAATGTAGGCAAAATTTGCAAATAAAATATGCAAATGATTTGCACAAACACAACAATGGGGTTTTGGCAAACCAAGTGAGAAAACCCAGTCCTCTTTGGAGCTCTATAATTCAGGAATAATTCATAGTAGAAACAAGATTTAAAGTTTAAATGAGTTACGGCAAAATTAGACTTTACAAGATTGAGCTGGCATTTTGATTTCTTATGTTTTAACACAATTGCAGTTTAGGTTTTATGATTTCTTGTGATTTTACCATTGAAAGATCAGCTTACAGTGTGATGGCACACATACTAAATACTGACCTGCCTGAACTCTTCTTTTTTATATCCTTCTTATACAGTTTATACATCCAAAGGAAGGATATTTCTCTTCTTTTACCCAGTGTAAAACAGCTACAGGACTTGAGGTTTTCTCTCATATCCTCACAGAGCATGTAAAGCCGAACTGTCACTGACTTCCATTGTTTCTGAGCTCAGAGTTTTCTTTTCAAAGCTGGAAGTGAAGGGTATTTTTAACTTGTCATATTTCCTCCATAAAACAATGAAAACATAAAACTGACATGTGTGACCATGCGCCTGCCACTTACAGCTCAGAAATTGTTTTTAATACATGTAGTTTTCACACACTGACTGTTTGTCTGAGACTTACTTTCTACTCTGCATTTTGGTCAACCTGTTGAACCTATTGAGAGTGTTGTCAGGAAATGACAGATACAGCTGTGCTGTTACCATGGTGACCCTAATGAGCCACAGGCAGCATCTTTAACATTTTTTTTAAATCTCAGTTCATTAGACACGTCTTACATAGTTCAAAATGTCTGAACGTTGTCATCTTGGACTGTAACAAAAGTATGTCACAGATTACTGTTGGTTTTTAGAGATGAAAGTTGATGGATGTTAGAATTTTGGGCAGTAATTGCATTGATTAAGAGCTTTAATAATTGGAATCTATGTATGATGTAGAAAATGGTGGTGTCAGATAAAAAAACCCAAACTAAAACAAAAAATAAAAACAAACTCAGAACATGCATCTCTGCCTCCTCACCCGTGGTGAGGGTCCAGAGCTATGGCACGGGGCTCGCTCAGGTCGGTGTTGATTAGGATGCGTCTCTTGGTGCCGTCCACGGAGGCCACAGAGATGGATTTGTCTCCGGAGTCGGTCCAGTACAGGTTGTGTTGGAGCCAGTCCAGAGCCAAGCCCACGGGAGTCTGAAGGGACGAATCCACCAGAGGGACCTGCTGGGAGGGGTCACTGGCCTCGTGGATGAAGGCACTGCAGAGAAAGAAGGTGGGGGAGAAGAATGTGAATTATTTACAGATTTCCTATAATGTTATCTGATATATATACATATTACAGGTAACCCTCCGTCTGCTGTTGTGCTGTAGAGTCAAGAGAACGGTGCTGTTAGGGGAGCAATAGCCTTGGGCCCTAAACTGAGCCGGTTCATCCAGGGGTTAGGGTCTTTCTGAAGGTGGATATCAGAACGAAAAAGGCTTCACTCGGGGGTGGCCCTAATAGCTAATGATTTGGCTCTCTAAAGAGGTGTTAGGTGAGGGCGAGACCGCTGTTCTCCTTAACAAGGAAATTCTGAATCCCCAGAGATTTTTCTTTAGTTTAACATCTATTTAATAACGAGAACACAGTGCTCCAATTACAGTGCATTCTGGGAATACAATGCAGTTGACATAACAAAAGGAATGAGGGAGTTGCTTTCAAAGATTTCCAGAAAAACGAAATCTGAAGATTCTAGGTACAATCAAGTAAAAAAGAAATCACACTAGAGAACAAAAATTAAACAGCTGCCAAGTAAAAACGCTACTTTTAATGCTTTCACAACATTTAAAAGGTAAGAAGAAACCAGATGTTGCTTATTAAAAACACCGAACAACTAATCTGCAGTCTGTGTGAGCACCTCTTTATAAAAGTATGAGTTTTGGTAGTTTGCAGCTCTGCTCATTGAATCAACCAAGGACTCTTCTGTAAACCAAAGTATTGTTTTCTTTCAGTTTCTTGCCCTAAATTGGCTCAACAATACAATTAAGCCCAAACACACAATAATGTGCGGTAATGTCCTGAAGTCCTGACCTCTGCCTGACCGAATGCCGGGGTGTGCATTTTAGAGGTTTAGTGTCCTGAAACAGCGTGATGATAATTAGTTATCTGTATAAAAAAACAACATTTGGCTTGTGACTGAAACTTTAAATGGATGTTACCACTTCCTGTCAATGATTACCAGGTTGACCCTTGTGTGTTTGTATCTAAGAACATTCAGGTGTTTTTGACTGACAGATTAAAATGTCCTGCTGGTGATTTCACACAATTACATGGACTGAAAGATTTAGATCTTGACGTACCAAGACATATACCAGTGTCATAACAAAAGCAGAAGTTGTAGAAACGACCAAATAAATATTAATGTAAAATTTGAATTTTTTTAAACTACTTTATGAACATTTTTATCAAATAGAGATCAACCTTCTGCTCTGTGAAAACTGATAATCTGTCCTGAACCTCTGTTCCTCGCTGCTTACCTGTAGATTTTGCGGTGAAATCGGTCGCACCAGAAAACGCGGTTGTTGGCCACATCCAAATCCAGAGCCACAGCGTTCTTCTGCGTAGACACAACCTGACTGTACTCCCTCTTCACCAAGTCGATGCGGCGGATCTCATGTCGATTAGTGAACAGCAAATAGGGGCTTTTTCCTGAATAAGAAATAATGTAAAATTTGTATTACTTTTGATGGCAGCTAGTGCAGATACAAGCACACAATCATAGACAGAAAGAGGATTATTGTATTCTGAAGCCAAACGTTTCTGTAAAAGCAGCTCCTGCAGTTTGAATACATTGTTAGGAGGAGTTAAGTAGAGAGCAGAGGGAAAGATTCAACAGTATCCCTCATTAGAATATCGCTCTCATCCATGAATAATCTGCAAACACAAGTACCATTATTTTGAATCAGAACAGGCAGAATATTAAGTGTCCTAAAATATCTGAACCTTCCTCTACTGGGATCAATTTATTATCACGCTCAAAAATAATGGCCTGAAAGCAAAATGTTATTCTGACTGTTTAAATAAAGTGGCACTTGCTAAAAGGATATTCTAGCTATTTTGAAGTAAGGTTCTGTGAAATGGATATGAACAGTTATGAGATGGTTAGATTGATAGCTTTTTGAATGGCCTCAGTTTGGAGAAACAGTTTAATTCTGACAGGACAGATGAGCTAACGGCTAGTTTGAATGTGGTCAGCTCCAGCTCCAGTGTCCAAACTTATATTTATTTTTAGTAACTTAGTTGTACGGTTGTGCAAGTAGTGGCAGCAGCAAGCTGTAGCATTTCCAGTGCAGCCTGGGGTCAATTCCAGCAGGAATTTCATATTTTCACAGAGATAACCATTTGTTGTAAAAATGATGGTGGTGTAAAAGATTTGAAAATTATCTTTTGTGTGAAACATTGTGAAATTTTGAAGACTGAAGTTGTTATAAGACGGCAAAGTCCACTTTAGAAGTGGGACAAGTTGGACAAGCCAGTATTAGGTCTTCGGTAGGGTCCAACATATAAAGTGGTTTCTGCCGTCCTAAAATAACTGGAATTTTAAGACTTTCATAGCAATTCATGTAAACAATTTTTTTTTTTTAAACTACATTACCATCAATTTCACATTACATGGTTTTGGCACAAAATATCAAATTCCTGCAGGAAGTGTCCCAGGCTGTATCGGAAGTGCGACAGCTAGCTGCTGCCACCACTCTTTGTGCACAGAGGCAGCAGCAGTCAATCACAGAATCTCTCCTAAATTCCTGTGTACTCTGAAACTGATGGTGGTGCAAAGGTCGATAACATTTTTTGTGCATTCAAAGAACTATGTACAACAGGTAAGATATTATGTGTTCCTAATTTTACACAGAACCCCATTTCAAAATGTCTGAACTATTTCTTCAATCCTAATGTTCGATGTCAGGGACTGATTTAGACATTCTTTTGCAGTAAAATCACTGCGGCCTCCGCAACGAGTAAAAAAAAAAATCACTGCAGCTTAATGAGGTTCACCTTCGCATCACTTAAATCAATATTTTAAACATCACCATTTATACAAAGATAAATTGCAAGGCTTGCACACTGCTGACAATCCTCCCCTGACAGTGCAGCAACAATAATCCTTTACTGAAATGGCTAAATAGTTCAATATTGATGAGTGTGTTTATGCATCATTAAGTTAAGAGCTCCTTGACATCTTCTCCTGGAAATATAGATCAAAGGTACCTTTGAATCAGCCTGCACCTCTTTAAACAGCAATCTGTCAACTTTTACTGAGGCAATGGAACTAAAGAGAAGAATAAAAATGAAGGCAATAAAAGGCGAGGTATTCTCACTGGAGGCAAATAAAAAAACGAGTTAAATTGTTGTAATTTCCTGCACTGCCTTTATGAATAGAAAACAATAAGATGTCAGTTACTGCCTTCTCCTCTGACACAAAATTTAAACAAGATGCAGTAGAATACCAAGTATTTTTTACAAGCACTACTTATATGATAATATATATTTTATGCTTACTAATCTGATTTCCAGTTGATTTTATCAGGAGACAAACCATGACCATGACTTGCTCTGACATAATTTCTACATTCAGGCAAGACGGCTCAGAGCTCGAGCTTCAAGCTAGACACTAACATAAGCGTGCCTGCATCCTAATATGTGCTAATAAACACCAAGCACACAGTACGGTGACTCTGTTTAGTCCAGTGTTTACTCATGAGTCAAATGATTTGTGTTCCTTTGGCAGTTAGTTTATTATAGTTATTGAGACATTTTATAAAATGGTGGTGCTGAAAAAGTTGACAATTCATTACAAAACAAAGTCTTTTGTTAATCTCAGCGTGAGCCCAGATAAATCAGGCACAATAATAAGGACATTGCTTTGGTATGTTGTGTTGAAGAAGGAGCTGAGCCTCAAGGTAAACCTTTTCTTTTACTGGTCTATCTATGTTCCAACCCTCACCTAAGGTAAGGAGATATGGATCATGACAAAATGCTCAAGATCCCAGTTACAAGCAGCTGAAATGTGCTTCCTTTGTAGGGTGGCCGGGCTAAGCCTTAGAGGTAAAGTGAGGACCTCTGTCATCTGGGGGGGAAGCTCGGCATAGAGCTGCCCTAAAAGGAGGGATTATCCACTCTGGCCTGGGAACACCTTGAGATCCCCCAGGAGAAGCTGCAAAGTGTCTCTAAGGCGAGGGATTTCTGGGTTTCCCCTTTGGACCCTTTACCTCTGTGGCCTAATCACAGATAGGCAGGAAAAAAATTAATGGACGGCTTTATCTCAGGTGCAGATTGGAAATGTTGCCCTGCTATTAGCATCCTATTAGTGCTGAGTACCAACATCCAAGTATGCACTTGTTTCCTTGACAGATTTTTTTTTTTTTTTACACCTGACGTGGGCTTTAATTAGTTACATATAAAAAATATCTCAAAAGCAATTATAATGTCTAGTCTTTTCATCCTTCTACTTAATTTGGACAAAGAAAAGTTAGGTGTAACAGACTATATTGGTGTTTCATCTAAATGACCAGAGCCCGCCTCCGTCTGAGCCAGTCTCTCTGTCATAGAGTACTGTAACAGGTTAGTATTGGCAGATATGACATTTTCCCCTATAATGTATTACTTTCCTCAATTACATTTTTCACAGTTTGTGTCACAACCTCCCTGTAGCACTGTTCTCCTGCATATCGTCCCTTTCTGCCCTTTCACTTCTCTCCCAGCCCAGAGTCTGAAAAATGACTGTGTTTTGTGGGACTTGGTGTTCTCAGAAACTGATCATTACACTGACAACATATCTAAACTCTCTAAAGGGGAAATTGCTGTCATGCCGGTGTCTTGTGCTGCGAGTGCAGAGGTGTTTTTATTTCATCAACACTGTGTGAGTGAACCGCTGCATTCAATGCCATTCTGCTTCTGACACGCAGCCAGACACAACTGTTGCTTGGCCGCGATTAACTGTTGGCAAACACACAGTGTATTCATGCGAACAGCAGACAGAAACACACAGTGTAGAAATGGAGACACACGAAAATGACAGCTGCACTTTGATATTGTCTCAGTTTAATATGGGAAAATTAAATAGCAGGAAATGACAGTTGATGAAATCAGTCAAAATTGGGGGGAAATAAAGTGCAAACATACAGTTTATTTAAAAAACAATATGTAGAATGGCTGATATAGATTTCTAGTCCACCGCCCCCCTCCAAAAAAACACAAAAAAACACTGACCTTTCGGCAGTTTATTTGGTTTCCCACTTGTTAGACAATATTTATCAACAGGTCAAACAGGAAGCCTCATTGAATAAACGGACACATTTAGCCTCCATCATGATCTGCCAAATAACCCTTACCAGTTCATATTCAGCACATCTCAACATGTCAGGGTGTCACTCATAAACCTAAATCTAAAGTGATGGAAGTCAGTTGAAACAGAGTGGCTGCCTTGATGATGTTTGTCTTTTTGTATTTTAGCAAATCCATTAAGTATGCAAACAGCTGCAAAATGATGATAAGGGCATAATTGCAGAAAGATGTTTATGATTATGAGAAGTGGAGGGTTTGGCACTGATGCATAAACAAGAGAGTGATTGGTTTCCCTAATGAGCTAAAACAATAACTCACAATGATTTGTTATCAGCAGTAAAGCACAGCTTTTAAACAATCAAAGAAGGCGCATACATCCAGAACTGGTTTAACAGCAACTACAGACGTTTGGAAAAATATTCACCACTTTTGGCATTTTCTCTATTTTGTTAGTTTGATTATAAGTAATGAACTCAAACAAAATACCCCAGATCAATAAAGGTAAATGGACCCTTTTGCAGCAAGTCTTTTCAGATATGTATCCATGATCTTGGTCCATCTAACCCAGGGGAGTCAAACTCCAGGCCTCGAGAGCCGCTGTCCTGGAGTTTTAGGTTTTTCTGCTCCAACACACCTGATTCAGATGGTTTAATCACCTCCTCACCAAATCATCAAGTTCTCAAGGACCATGGCAACAAGTCATCCATTTATACTAGGTGTTTTAAAGCAAGAACACGTCTAAAACATGCAGCAGAGCGGCCCCCGAGGAATGGAGTTTGACACCCCTGATCTAACTTCTGAACTTTTTGTGCATCCCTCCTGGCCAATACTTTTGTGACCTACAGTATGGAGGTTTTTACCTGCAAAAAAAAGAAACTAAACATTTGACATCACACTTTAATAAAGAATTTAGTGTCCCTGAATATCTTGAAATCACTCTCCAGATTTTTGCAGCTCATCATTTATAATTTCAGTCCTCTCTTTTCCATGTACAGTATCTCTGTAACTCACCTTCTGCCTTGCAGGTCTTGGTAACAAGGTCCATCTCATATCCTTCATAGCATTCACACTTAAAGTCCCCTTTGTAGTTGATGCAGATCTGGCTACAGGCATCAGGGTTCTCACATTCATCAATGTCTGCAGAATGGAAAGCAGGGAGATGTTATCAATCAGAAGAATGTCAAAAATCAAAGAGTGACAGAAAATGAAGATCAACCTTTATGACAAATGACAGCGGAAACGAAAATCCTAAAGCTACCGTCATGCTGTTTGTTATTTTGCCTTGTATGTTTGTATATCCAACATTTGTCATTTTGGCACATTCAACATTGTATTTTTAGTCTTCGGCTATAATAGCTCCTAAAAGGTAAGGCAAAACATTCAATGAGTTCTGTCCAGTACAAATATCAAACCTTTTACATTCTATTCATTGAAAAAGACTAAAAATGCTACATTGACTGTCCCATTTTTCCATAATGGCATATAGTGGATATACCTATAACTATCTTCAAACCTGTGCAGAAAAATCTCAAGTCCTTCCTTGTGTACATAGTTGAGCTAACCCTAAACATGAATTTAGTGTACATTTTGTGTCCTGATTTGAAGGCAGTAAATGATGGCTGTTCTTAAAAGGCATTTAAATAGATTTCGATTTGAAATCTGACATTAGAAGTAATAAGTTTGAAAATACGACATAGTTGATGTCACTCTGAATAATAACGTAACATCTATTATGTCAAAGTGGGGGGAAAAAAACAAACATTTAAAATGATTTGTTCTGTCCTTTTTGTGTCTGTATTGCGCCCGTACATGGCTCATACTGGAGTAAACAATGCACGTGTGAAGCGAGGGAGTTTCAGCTGGTTGGACCATATTGCCTCACTTGATTGCAGCCATATTTCATACCATGGCAGTGCAGGCTGAGCATTTGCATAGAGTAGCATTAGATTGTGTAACAATACTGCTGAGTCACTGCTACTTGGCCTTTGTTATTAAAGAATATGTGAGGTATATGTGATGTTTCAAAGTTGCAACATTTATGCCATGAGATTTGCCACCATGACCAATAACCTGGCATTGCTAGAGATCACGCTACATATGTAGTATCAAATACATAAAAAGGGATGTTACGATGTTATTTTCTTACAGCCATGAATGCAAGGCAGACACGGAACAGTAAGGCAGGAAATAGGGCTTAAGTGTACTAACACTTTTAAGCAATATGACTCATATTTTGGGTGAAAATGCTCAAATTATTCATGTTTGAGAAGTACACAGTCATGTCAGCAGTTCAGAGGATAAAAGGACTTGATAGGGAGGCAGGGTGTGTCCTTGTCAACCTTAGTTACACTCCTTCCTTTCAGCTTTTCTCGTGGGTGTGATGGGGAAGTGTTTGTGTTAAAACAGTGGGAAAGGGTGTGAAGGGCATGTGATGTGCACGTGTGAGAGCAGTGTGAGTACATTCGTTTTCCTGCAGGAGTGACGACCAGAGTGGAGAGCTCCACGCTCACGTTTACACCCGTATGGTCAGCAGTGAGCATTCTACTCTACGCATCTTTCTGTTTAAACTGTGATTATTCACCCCCACAGGTCTTCTTGTCCAGCAGCTGGTAGCCGGTCGGGCACTGGCACTCAAAACCAATCGGTCGGTCCATGCAGACATGGGAGCATCCGCCGTTATTGATCATACACTCATTTAAACCTGAGAGACAAACATGAGAAGAAAGTGGTCAAAATAAAGGCAGTTTAGAAGAGGAAGGTACACTGATCAACTTGTAGGTAAAAATCCTTGGTAATTGACTTTTTCTGCTCTGCATTTACCTTCTTGTGTAATTTGGACACTTTTATTGCAGCTATGGTACCTGGGTATTTCCCTTTTTAACCCTCCCGTGGCCTTCAGGTCAAACTGACCTAAAGTTACAAGGAGTTTTCTACCTCTCTCTATCTCTCTGTCTTTTGAGGGCTTCAGGACGGTTAAAAAAATCCTTATCTGATGTTCTTAAAAAAAGAAAAAGAAGTCAAGCAGATGCACACACTGTAAGCCAGTTAATTGAAAATCAGTCCCATCTGCTGGGAAATGAAATGTGCGTGTAAAGGGCATTAACAATGTGAACTGAGAATCTGAGATGCCCCATAAGAATCTGTCACATGAGAGAGGGGGAAAGCTAAATTAAACGAGTATTCTGCTTGAATCCTGCAGAGTGATCCTAAAAGTGACTGGAACTTAAATATAGGGTATAAAAAATTTTAAAAAAGCACTACAACACATTTACTTTTAAAGTAAATCAAAGCAGTTGGCACATGACGGGTGTACAATAAAGAACACAGTTTTTCAAGTGTGATTCTGCAGCATAAAGCAATTTTACAGCAAGTGAGGTTCAAAGTGCCTGAAACTGTAAGTTTTAGTCTTAACCACATTTTTTTTTGTTCATGCTTGGTTTAAAAATGGTAAATGAATAGCAGAAGGAAAGCATACAAAGCAAAACAGGTCTGCAGGCTTTGCTTTTTACACACCCAGACCAAAGCTTCCCGGTGAACAATGAACAACTGGAGAGGAGTGATAAAGACAAAGTAGCTTAAGCTGCAAAAGAATCCTCACAGCTAAATTCAAGGCGGCACATTTTTCTGTCCGAAACAGACAACCCAATCTAGTGATACATGTGTGTCAATAACAAATAAGCTTTGTATCATCGACTGAAAGCTGAGATTATGCATGTGTGTGTCTGTGTGAGTGAGCAACCCAGCCAAAAGCAAAGTGCTCCCAAAAATCTGACATCCGTCGAACATTTCAACAACAAACAGAAGGAATACTTTTACCTTTACTGTCTGAGTTGTATCTTTAACGTCCAATTATTCTGTAATTATTTATGATTGTAGGTATTAATGTGAGCCAGAGCAGCAGTGTTCATGTTGTTACACTAAATAATATTCAGGCAATTTCTAGCTTTTTTTCTTTTACAGAAAAAAAAACACATGAAAGATTGTTTTGTTTTACGTCTCTTAGGAGCAGCATAAAAAGTGTGCAAGCTGCACTGATCTACTATCATCACAGAAGTTAATGAGGTATGAGGATCCTATCTGGCAGTGGAAGCCTTCAGTAAATGTGGATTTTATGAAAATTATACATCCAACAGTGAAAAACCCTGTTAGCTTTGCTTTTGTTTTCCAGTCTTTTCTCTCTTTGGTTTGAAAAAGCCTTGGATATCTCTTGAAGATGAGAGATGAACTCCACTTTTTTTTTTCCCTGTGTTTGGCTCTAAACAGGCAGTGTGTGTGTGTGTGGAGTATTTTTGATCTTTTGATATCAGTTTAGAATAAAACAAAACTCATAAGCTGCAGGCTGGAAAATCAAAACCACACGCTTAAAGTAGGTAAAATATTTTGTAGAGCTGACAGAGAGGTGCTGGCCCCTCTGACTTGCACAAACTGCTGAAAGCCATAAACACAATGAGCAACATGCAGTATGCTGCAGGGAGCAAAGACGACACCTCCTTCAAATAGATAGCATTGAGGAGGTTCAGCTATATGTGTTTCTGATCTTAACTAAAGAAGGAAAACAATTCTCCACAGAATAATTGGACCTAAATCCTGTGCTGAATCTTCTTGGATGCGTTGTGCCCTGCCAGCAGACTTTAAATCTCTCTTATCATGAAATTTCAAATGCGATTGAAATCTAAAATTCAGCTGGATGAAAGACAGAAGTCTGCAACTCAAAGGGGCACTGACGAGGCTCTTTTCATCAGCTCAAAATAGACAGAATTAAAGACCAAGCTGTACATCTCAGTCACTGCTGTCTGTTAGGCCTTCTTCACACTGACTGAAGATCCTGCTACAGCATTAAAAGCATCAGCCAGAATGTGGATGGTCTTTGCAAGGTTTTCGTGAGGGCTTTAGGCACATATTGATAGTACAGTGGAAAAGGTTGTTTAGGTTTTTGAGCATGCACAAAACTTCTGGAGTAACACTGCGGTGGTTTATCATCATGGTGGCAGTATATCTGAATCATGGAGCAGAGTGTGGGGGAGCTTGCTGGCAGCTTACCCATGATGTGTTACCTGTGTGCACCGGCACAGCTTGGTTATAAAAGAAAAAATGAAGCAGGACTGACTACATTGGCCTCATGCCTAGGCTAGAACCTCATTTCTAGCTGGACAAGGAATTAAACAGAGGGTGCAGTTTAGGCTGGGCACTGAAAAGCCCTCTGCTTTCACCTTCTCATGGTACTAAATGGTGTTTCCTCCTCCACAGCAAAGTTGAAACTGATGGTGGATGCCCAGAAACCTTGTGACAAGATGATGAAACAACCTAGCACAGACGTGATATCCATGGCGGCAGCGTCATGTTAGCATGATGTGCTGTTTTAGCTGCCTCCTAACATGATCCACAAGAGATATGCCAAGGTAGGCCCCAGGGCATTGTGCAGTAGTGGGCGTGGTGGAGGTCTTATTGTTGTGGGAACATTTTACTGATGTATACAGCAGAATGGGTGCAGGAGAGTGCCTCTGGTATGCAGAAAATAGCAGGAAAACATCTGATTGGTGAGTCCTAAGAGTGTAACAGCATCATGATTGCCTTTATACAAAGGGGGGTTTCTCTACAATTTCTGCAACCCAGCTGCTTTCTAATAGGTAGTGAAAGCATAGTGGAGTTGTCATCTAGTATGAAGGGGGCTTCAGCGAACGATGGGGGCAGGTAAATCTGAACCTTAAGGAGAGGCCTCGTATGAACCTTGAACAACTCTTCCAGTTCCAAGGGGGTAGCAGATTTGCAGACTGTTTCCCTTACTTATACCACATGTATCCGTTTTGCTCCACCTAAACCCGTCTCGCCTTCCTGCCAATGTGGTTTTTGGATATGTGCAGCCTATTTACAGCTTTTCCTCTCAGTGACAGAAACAAATGGTGTGTTGAGTAATGGGTCAGCGCTGTGGTAATGTGTCATTATTTCTTATGAGAGCGGAAAACATTTGTCTGAGCGCTGGGAGAAATGCATAGTCTTTATTTTCATGGGTAAAAGGCCGGCTCGGCAAATGAAGTCACTCAGAGCATTGGCGTTTAAGTGCGTTTTGGTGTGGCGATGAATCACACACTAACGTGTCTGTGTGTGTTTTAGGTTTGGAACATCTTGCAAGGAAGCGGCTGAGTGAGCAGAGAGATGAGCAAGGTGTGTGTGTGTGGACATGCTTTTAATGAGCTGAGAACAGGGTTGGAGGTGAAAGAGAGGAGGAGGAACAGACGGAGGAAGACGAGGGAGAAAGTGAGGAGAATTACACTCTGGAATATCGTTCCCAGTCCTGTAATTTCCTTTGCTGGCTGAGGTCAGTCCACTCAACCAGCTGACACTTTTCCCACTCGAATTTTATTTGCCTAAAGGAAATGTCATTTTAGGAGACTCTCTGTCTGCTTCTTATGCTGTAAAGTCAGAAACTTTTCATGCCGTGGGAATTTCAGATATTTTCAGACGTCCACTGCTTTTTATAAATCTGATTAGAAGTAAACATGCCAGCTTCATGAGGCTGTTGGAGCTTGTTCATGACTATTTGCAAAGCCAATCTAATTACATTACCCATCAGAGTCTGATAGACTGGAATAAAGAACAGTGTTTCTCCTTATATATTAGTGCACAAAGGCATTGGATATATTGGGTTTTGTTAGGCTCTGGGGGAATTTGTGGTTTTATGGTTTTTATGAGTGTGTTGTCTTTATAGAAACAGACAAAAAAGGTTTTGGCATATTCAAACAATCTGGAAGCAAATTAGAGCGCACATCTCCAGCACACCAATCAGACTCATTCAAAGTACACATACACTCACCGGCCACTTTATTAGGTACACCTTGCTAGTACCAGGTTGGACCGCCTTTTGCCTTCAGAACTGCCTTAATCCTTCGTGGCATAGATTAAACAAGGTACTGGAAACATTCCTCAGAGAGTCTGGTCCATATTGACATGATAGCATCATGCTGCCATGTGATTGACTGATTCGACATTTGCGTTAATGAGCAGTTGGACAGGTGTACCTAATAAAGTGGCCAGTGAGTGTATATTAATGTGTAGAAGAGTAATGGTACATGCATTTGTATTAAACCATCATGGTACAGATGTCCAAATCCAGTGTGTGCAACCAGAAGACAGGCAATTGCTACTCTTATCTAGGAGGAGCATTTAATTTGTTTTCCTTTTTTTTTGCTGCCACATCAAAAAAGGAATAGAGGGAGAGTGCGTCTAAAGAGCTTTAAACCCAAGCAGAAACAGAATAGCTAGTTCAAATGAAATGTAAGCTTTTGAAGACCTGCTTGTTTGTTTTAAATCAGCTGTATAAAAAAAGCTTTGCTTTCTTGGTGATCACAGATGGCAGGAGTGGAGAGCACACAAGTACCAGTGAGAAGTGGGAGTACGGAAAGCCAAAAGAATCATAATTCTCATGCTTTGACAGCTCTCTGGTGTCTAAAGAGTGCTGTTAAACACATCACTAGGTGTTTAATAAATGGCACACGTGTGTGAACAGCACTATAACATTCTGCCAAGAAATTTGATGTGCATGTGTTCAACGTTTTATTATATTATATTTTGTATTTTCACATCCATACATATTATTCAGTTCTTGATTGCCTTTTGCTTTGCATCAAGCTTAGACCAATTTAACTTTGTACCATTTTTTCAACAACAGAAAAATAAAAAAGATGATACAGTATGACTTTTTATTTATTAATTACCAGAGGACAGCTGTGATGTATTTGACCTGCTACTTTAGAACCACCCCTCTAACAAAAGGTGTTTTTCCTGTGTTCCTTTATGTTGGATGCTTATGGTCTGTTTAAAAAACAAACAAACAGACAAAACAAAAAATACTATGTTGCATTTGTTTCTTTTTTCTGATGTGCCAAACTTTGACTCCTAAAACAAAGGTTTGCACCAAACTGTGAGTTATATGTACCACAACACCCTCAGTAATGTGTACTTTTATGGGTACTTTTATGTTTTATTTTAGTTACATTAAACTGAGATAAACAATAACAGGTGACTAAGTGATTGAGCAGCTGAGCTTTCAATCACAAAAACACATTTTCTTTACGGTGCAAAGTTTTGTCTTAAGACCTGACAAAAGACTGTAGTCATCAGTTCGTATTTCAAAGAAATCCACCTTACCACACTCTCTTTTGGGCTCATCAGAGCGGTCCTTACAGTCCTTGACAGAGTCACACACCTTGGAGCTGTCAATGCACTCTCCATTCTTACACTGAAACTTCAGGGGTCCTTCACATTTAGTGGCTGCAACAAAAAGGCAGAGGGAAGAACAGCGTCTTCATCACAGACGTCAGGAAAAGTCAGATCATTGCTTTAACTGGGAAAAACAAATCCAATATTTAAATAAAGCAACACTACTAAACAAAACAGAATAACAATATATGTCAAGAAAATTATTGACAACTAACATGAAAGCAAATATGAACACACAAAAAAAACAATTTCCTCTTATACATGCAGATCAACTCATATAAAATGTCTGAAAAATATTGGATGTTGGTTGGTTTTTACACTACTGGGGCTTAATTCATTTAAATACAAATTGACATTTGGTTGATATATAATATCTTTATTTAACTGCAAACAAAAATAAGCAGTAATGGTAGCAATGACCTATGATTATCTATCTATCTATCTATCTATCTATCTATCTATCTATCTATCTATCTATCTATCTATCTATCTATCTATCTATCTATCTATCTATCTATCTATCTATCTATCTATCTATCTATCTATCTATCTATCTATCTATCTATCTATCTATCTATCTATCTATCTATCAGCTGTTCTTTTTTATTTTATAGGTTTAATTTATATGTATTTGCTGAAAAAGAAATGTTTTTCTGACACGACTGGAGGTGTATTTAAATCCAGAAAAAAAAAAAAAATTCAAAGAAATGTGACATGCTCATGTGCAAAAATAACAACGCTGTCAAGAGATTTCAATTTTTAATTAATGATTAATTACACAACTCTGTAGCTCATTACAAGTATATACAAATTTGTGATTTAGTAATCCTTTTCTCAAATTGGTTCTTTTGAAAATGCTAACATGCCATTATCAGTTAATCCATTACATTTAAGATGGTTGCACTTTTAAACTGTTTTCAAAGAAGCGTATAAAAACCTAAACGTATGAATTTAAAATCTGTGTCCTGGTGCATTTAGTAACACACTGATTCATAGTGGTTTGTGCGAACACAAATTTATAAACCTTTACACACTACACAGTTATTTACGTGGTACTATGGTACCAATTAGCAGCAGTAGCTGTTGCTAGTTGTGCTTGCAAATAACCATTAAAAGTCCATATCAATAACTGTATTTCAAAACTGACAGAAGTGTGAAAGTCTATGAAACAGCATTTGTACAAACTACTATAACATTTTTAAGACTGGTGCTATTTTTAAACAACAGTAATCCACTTTGGTCTTAAGTGCATTTGACCTGGTAAACCTAAACTCTTTTTCTTCAAACTGAAGTTGTTCTTAAAGCTAGCTACAAAGAAGTACTAATATATGTGTTCATAACTTTTCCAGAGAATTCCAATTCAAAATGGAAGAAATATCCCTTTAAAAGGTTAGGACCTTGGCGTGTACTATTTTTCATTCATCAGTTTTCACTTCCCTCTTCTAATATTAGATGTAAACAGCAAACAGCAGACAAATAATTAGAAAAAACATACTGTAGCCTGTACAATAAAATTTGATCATTTAATTTTTCTTTATTTCCCCACAGAGATAAGTCCTTTAGCCAAAAACTTACATTGCCCTTGTTGCTTGCTGAGTAGATATTACAAACACAATTGATTGTAGTTTCGTAGTGTTTTAAATAAATAAGCCACAAAGCTAGAAACTGAAAACAGAGTATATGAATGTTTTAACCGGCAGGAAGGAGGAAGTATCCCGATACCCACCGTTGACACAGCCAGATTCGTCGCTGTGGTCGGGACAGTCATGGACCTTGTTGCACTGTTTGGTACCGTGGATGCATGAACCGTCGCCACACTGAAACTCATCAGGCCGACACGTCAGCAGAGCTGTACGAGGCACAGGTACACAGAGAACAAAGGAAACACAGAGAAAGAGAAGATTTAGCTTCTTGGGTGAAAAGATTTATGCTGCAAGCAACAACTAATGCTGCTAATTTTTTTTTTGTTGAACGCTTGCATAAAGTAAGCAATACTGAGAGTTGAATACTTTGTCTGTATTAATTCATATCCTGTGTTTGGTATTGCTGAGGAATAAAAACGACAACCCGAGGGTGTGTGATGAATGATTTTCAATACAGAAATCCAAGGAGGGAGGCTGCACTGGGCCACACCAAAATTCATTAACATCCTATGCACAGACAAGCTTTTCATCAACAGCACCCAGAATGCTCATATAACTCCCCTCTAACCCCACAAAAAAAGCAATATATATGACTGAGTGGATGAGATTTAGTGTTATCACAAGATCAACAGGACAGAGGGAGCATAATGGAGACAGGGCTGCTGCTGTCTTGACACATTTATACACACAGAAATACATGCAATACTACTGGATCCCACTGATAACATCTGTTTTCTGTTCAAGACCTGGGAGATAATTTGATTTCTGTGGCAAAAAATTCTTCTTGTAGTCACAAATGTGTGGATATATCAGAGGCAGAGAAGGTAGACCATAAACCAGTTCATGTAAAGATTCAATTTGTTGGAAAAGAACAAAAAAAAAAGAAAAACATCCATTTCTTGTAAATGCTGCTTGAATGAAGCCCCCACACCATGACAGGTGTATTTGACGTGTGCACTGCACATCTTGGTAATGAATGCTGGGACTATCTGGGCTTCACACTCTGACTTTAGTGAGCCAAGAGCTTCGGGGTCCTCTCATCCATGACCAGCTGATACGAAAATCCGTTTTATCGTAAAGCCCCATCGTTGCAGTGTGTTTATCGACAGAAACACATCCTTTACCCAACAATTTTTACAAAAATAAATAAATAAATCTCCAACTTCAACTTCCAGCCATTCATTTTATTTTACCCGCTTTATCCTTTCCAGGTCAGGGAAGAGCTGGTGCCTATCTCCAGCGGTCATTGTACAAGAGGCGGGGTATACCCTGGATAACTTCCAGCTGAGCAGAAATATATTAAATGAATAAACACCTAAAAAGAGAAATGTACTTTTGTGGAAAATTCCTTTTTATTCTGAATCTTCTGTTTTAGTTTCATACTATATATACTCTGTCTACAGGCTTTATTTCTTTTATTTCTTTAATTTAGGTAAACATTAAATCTCTGCTGCCAAGGGCTTTCAGGTTTTATTACAAATTTACACATCATCCTTTTCTTCACATAAAAAACAATCATATCTGTGGTCAAAACAAATATTCTGATTTTATGACTTTATGATGTCTTTCATAAAATATTTCCCTCTGCAGTTTGATGTTTCGCGATTCCTTGACAAAATGTCAGGATGCCGGAGTAAACTATGATCAGTTGGAGTCGTTTTGGTCGAACCTTGAAAATAACGTTATGTGCAATCTCACGCAATGTGGCAGTGTCTCGCACGATCTGTTACTGCTTGGAGTATGTGTTGTCGATGGCTGTCAGCTATTACCACACCAAACCTTAGCTCAGTATCTGTAAAACTGACTGACATGAAGCAATTATTTTGTAGGCTAAAGTTGAATAGTTGTGGCAGCCTCCTTGAAATGGGCCGACTCAAAAAATTAATCTGTTCTAAATGTACAGTCCTTACTTTCCGAGAGTGTCATTAGAAACCGTCTAGCGGCTTATTAACTATTTTTCTAACAGACAAACAGGGTTGACTTCAACAGTTAATGCCAAGGTTTTAAGCAAAGATGTCACACATTATATTGCCATCAAACTATATGTTAGGGACAGTGCTCAGCTACTACCGTACCTAATTTTAGCTCAGTATCTGTAAAACTGACTGTTACAGCCATTTCTGCATTTGCCAAGATTGCTTTGCTATGGCAGCCATCTTGAATCGAGCTGACGCTGACTAGAAATAGTCAGTGAATCATGAATGCCCATTAAAAATTGGACAAATTCAGGTCAAGCTACTTGGTTATGGATTATGTCAACAGGAAGCTTTTTACTCAGCATTATTTTGTTTCAACAAAGAATGGGAGAGCAGACAATATATAAGGTCTTTACATTAAAAATAAAAACTGTATCTAGAGAGACGGGGAAAGGCACATAAAGAAAATTCACTCAGAGAGAAACTTACGACAGTCAGACTCATCAGACTTGTCCTTGCAGTCCGGATCTCCGTCACACTTCCAGGTCAGACGGATACACTCCCCATTGGCACAGCGAAACTCGCCGGCAGTGCAGTTGGCTCTGCGGTTAGGCAGGTACAGGACCCCATCGCCGCCGCAGCGTTCCGGCCCCTCGTCTGAGCTGTCGGAGCAGTCGGGGTCTCCGTCACAGCTCCACATGAGCGGCACGCACTCCGAGGTGTTGCAGCGGAGATGGTTGGGCCCGCAGGTCAGAGGGGAAGTGCACTTCAGCTCGTCGCTGCCGTCTCCACAGTCATTGTCGCCGTCGCACACGTAGACGGAGGCCAAGCATTTGCGGTTGGCGCACATGAACTCTCCGCTGGGGCAGGCTTTGGCATCTGGAGAGCCAGCAGAAAAAACAAAAACCTCAGACATGAGACCAAAGGGCAAAGAAAGGACTTCTACTGAAGCAGATAATTAGAAACATTTGTTGTAACACAAAATCATATTTTGTCACTTTGTTACTACCTTCTCCTTTATTTAGATCAAGGTAAATTGCAAGTTTTGGTCGTTGAAAGTTGTAAAAACACAAACATCTTCAGGTAAACTGACTGAACTACAGGAAAATTAACTAAGATAAATTTTGTCATTTTTAAATAATTGGTATTGCCATTTGTGAGCATGCTAAGCTGGTTAAAAGGCATGCATATCTATGAGCAGCAGAGGTTTTGTTATTGTTGATACGATAGTTGTGTAACTTTTTTCAAGTTCCAAGTCAGAAAAATGAAACAAATCTAAAAAACTCCCAGTGTTAAAATATCAGAGATTCCTGACCAGCCTCAAGCTCAAAATCAAACATGACTGACTCGTGGATGTAAAGATGCAATTGCTGCAGTAACAAATGTTTTTATTTTTCCTTCTGTCAGTTTGTATCTTATTTAATCAGTCACATGAAGTACTGTACTGCATCTTTTAGGAAACCTGTGGCTTTAGTGTCTGAACGCATAAAATGAACACAAATACAATGTTATCTGCTCATATTGCTAATACAGTTAGCTTGGTTACTGAGCAAAACAATGATCAAATCTTAAAGTTTTTCTGACTTGCAACTGGAACATGGTTAATTTGGGTGTGACACCAATCCAGGAACCAAATGTCAAATGCAGAGGTAAACTGAACACAGCGTACACTCTTTTGTCAGTGTGCTTCTACCAACAGGCCTACCTTCTAATACAAGGTTGTTTTTCTTTAGTACTGAACTGGCAGAACACAAAGAATATTAACCAGAATATTATACTAATCTTTAAAAGAATAATGTCATATTAACCATGCAATATGGCAAAATCAAAAGTTTTATCTTTGGAGCCTTATATATTTCAATTGTTAGATTTAATTTTAAAAAGGAACTGCATTACCAACGATCTAGAACAGAAGGGAATGTGTACTGAACCACAAAGGGCCCTGGGGCTAAATCACTAAATTACAAGCATTCATTGTTTAAAAAAAAGGTTTAACTACCTCTTATATTTACGGTCCACAAACAAATCTGCTTCATAAATAAAGATCTGCTTCAGCACCAACCATTGAAACCCCTAATCGGTCAACTTCTACGACATCCTTTGCAGAAAGCAAAATCAGAAGAGAAAAGAGCACATCGATGGTAAAGCTTTTTCCACACTGTGAAGGTTTTAGCACTACACCTAGGGAAGGATGAAAACACAAGAAACCTTTTGGCTTAAATTTGTCTTAAACAGGAAGCCATGAAGACAGAAACAGATTTTCACTCTTTGGCTGAAAGTCTTTACGTATAACAAAATCTAAAGGAAAGCTGAAGATGATGGCAGTGGTAATCTCAAAATGATAGGACGATGCCTCCACTCTGAGGGAGAAAAAAAAGCTTTGTTTGGTTTAAATCGATCCATCTCCTTTTTATGATGGATATCTGTTATAGCACCTCTCTAAGAACATTCTTCTCTGTCAAAAAGTTTGAATTTTTGTCTTTCCTGTGCTTCTCCTTTTTGTTGTCAACATTAAAAAAGGACAGAGATAAGTCTATAATCGCACCAGCAGCAGTGGACCCACTGTATGCAACTGGTGTTGATTGTATAGTCCAGGATGAGAATGTGTAATGGTATTATCGAGTCACTGCTATGCTTAGTTTGTTATTAGGTGCAGGTGAGGTTAGGGATGTTTCACACAAGCTGTGTTTACAACAACTTTATGAATGTGATTGATAAATCCAGAATGGTGTTACTGGATATCATGCTGCCGATAATAACATATCTGATAAGTGAAGAGGAAATGTTGGGATGTTATTTTACTACAGCCGCATAAAAAACACAAACATGGAAGATAACACATAAACGTAAATTGTGGACGATTATAATCTTAAAACAGCAAGAATAGAGTATTAAAATGTAACGGTTGAAAGCTGAAAAACAGCATTGCAGAACATGACGTATCCGTTTCAATCAATAACAGAAAACCAGGCTGAGAGAAAGAAGGAAAAAATGGTTATATAAGATGTCGAAAGTGATTTAAAAGAAGACGATGATCGAGCGTACTTTAGTTCCTCGGGCAGATTATTTTAAAGCCAAGGCGTCCTAAGAGCAAACGCTTGGTTGCCTTTAATCTACAACTGTGATGTGGGATCAGGCAGGTGATTCCTGATTCTCAAGTTGAACACAGGTAGGTGCGATGACAGCAGTCCTGATGTATGTTCACCATCCAGACTATAAAGGACATTAAATGTAGTAAGTAGTCATTTATCTTAAAAGTCAGTGTGCAGCTATCCATAGAGACACAGGAACTCAGGAAAGTGAGTTCTTTCTCTTGTTGTTGGTAGTTTTTGGAGCCTTGCTGGTACATTTTGCTCCATTCAAAATTCCTTTTATTTAGTGTTATTTTACACTAATCACTTTAAATAAGACCTCTGCAAATTCTTCCTCTCTCTCTTGCAGTTATGTTTCTGGTTACAGTCACATCTAGCTAAAAGCAGAGTGGGAAGTGAGTGAGGAGTCCCACTGAGAGCCCACAGCTGTACAGAGGTCAGCAGCGGGACGAGAAGATTTTTATGTTTACACAAACCACAGGGAGTTCAGCTTCCACACCACTTACCTTTAACTGTTACAGCTGGTTACAGAAAAAGATTGACGTGTTGCCAGATTTCACCCAGAATCAGCTTTAAAATCAGCTGCATGTTCTTACTGACTGGCAGCATCTCCAAAGCATCAGTCCCACATTCATGTTCAGTCACAATCAGTTTATGCAGCAGGCAGTATTTAAACAGCCACAGAAGAAAACAGGAACATTTCTAAAAAAAAAAAAATTCTGAAGTGAACCAATAAAGCTACTGCTGTAAATTTTAACATCAACTTTCTTCTCTGAAGCCTAGTAGTAATTTGGGATAATCTAAGCTAGTAAAAGGTCTGTAAAGTGTAAAATTTGTGGGATTTAGAAGAGTTAGTTTGCAACTCTTCTAACGTTTAGACCGCTCAAAAACAAAATTGACAACTTTTCTTTGTCTTAAACTTGAATATGTTTGAGTCCAGATCCAAAGAGCGCACGGTTTTTTTCACTCATTGCACCAAATCCCACTGTTGGACATTTTTGGGGGTAATTCTGTCTGCACCGTGCAATATACACCATAACAAACATTTTCAAATCAATATGCACATAACTAGGATTTGTGGAACCTCTGCCCATCTTGACTTCAGAGAGATTCAGCCTCTCTAAAAGTCTGTTTTTATACCCAGTCATCTTGCTAATCTGTTACCAACTAACCTAATTAGTTGCAAATTGCTTCTTCAGCTGTTTTTTTATTCATACCACTTACTTTTACAGCCTTTTGGTGCCCTTGGAACAACTTTTTTTGAGTTCTGTTGCTGCCATAAAATATGAAATGACTATGTTCCATTGTGAATAAAATATGGCTTTATGAGATTTGCAAATTCCCAGCATTTCTGGCACCCTTAACTAAGGAAAGCAATAAAGTAGTTGAGTTCTTACCTGCTGTGCACTGCTATGGTATTTAAAATAAGCTGCTTCTAGAAAAGGACAAATAAGACATCATAGTGGAGCATCATGACTACAATGTTTAAATTAAAATTAATGCATCTTAGCGATTTCTAAAAATGCTTTTTCAACACCATGGATGTAAGATGCTATCCTATTTGCTAATCTGTCAAAATGCCATATGTCGAAATTATGATCTATTTTTTCCTTCTAAACAACAACATTTATTTAATCAGATGCTACTGGAATAATTGCCAAAGACGGACAAAGCGACAGAAATGAGAACAAGTGTTGTGGATCCAGTTCAGAGAAGTGGTTACCGTTTATGAATACTAAACAAGCTGCAGCTGCTTCTGGTGTGTTTTTTAACTGCTGCCCTGGTTTTGCTTCAACCCACACTCGGTCCTAATTTGGCTCTAAATAATTAAGGAGATTCAATAAACATGCACATTATTACACAAGGGGCAGCCCATTAGTTATGCACTTGAGTGGCCGAGATTCACCGGAGGGACACTTTGTTTTCCAGCGGGGGCAATGAGTGGCTGTGCTTTAAAATTTCTGAGCAACTTCTATCCCACAGACCATCTGTGATGGTGTTGGACGAGTCAGTGGGTTTTAGGCGATAAATTAATAACAGAGAAAACCAGCATTTTGTCAGGTGGATTGTTTTATATCATTTATTATCAATTTGGATGCTTTGGAACCACTACTTAAACCAAATATTCGTATATAGGAAGTTGTTTGCTGTAAGAAATGTGCAACCTTTTAGAAAAGGCAAACGTTAATGGACTTTAACTCACCTAATAACCCCTTTTTATGCAGATATTACACTACTGGTGAAAAAATATCCTTTGTATATACAATTTTTACTCATTCTTACCAATAAAAGACATGCATCAGCACTATTTCATGTTTTGAATAAATATTACAAGCTGCAGAATCAGAGATAACTGTGACTCCATCTCAGGTCTATCAGACAAACATGTTTGACTATCTGCTCAATAGGGCAACTTTGAGCCCCTTATTCTACCAAAAAAAACACCATAAACAGAAAATCAAGCTACAAACATCAGGGAAATTATGAAACTGAAATGGGATTTTGTTTTGTATGCCTACACTTTCAAGTAAATAGTTAGAAAGAAAAAAACTCTTAGGGAGCTTCATTGCAGCATTTAATATTCTTGGTGAAAAAGAAAAGCCTCTAACTCTTAAAGCCACATTTGAAGCTAATTAAATGTTTTTAGTGCTGCAAACGTGCAATCAAAAGACACAAATGTTGATCTGATGGTCAAAATAAGGGTCACCAAATACCATGACAACCACAGCAAATACATCACAAAAACAGATCTCATGGAGGAACTGTAGGAACTGCCTGAGCTGTTTGCACTGAGAAATGTCTTTTATTCTGGTTCTAATTTTCTTTACAATATTTATTAGAGAAACGAGTCGGCCGGCAGAACATCACCTTTGACAATAAGGCTAAAGGAATAATATACAACTAATGTTCGGCTAGCTAAAATAAATAACATCAATAATGATAAAGCACAGAGTTCTCTGAGAACTTTAAACTGGTGGAACAGAGTTATACGCGTGTCTATTAATATTATAGGTGGGAAAGCATGTCCTCTGACTGCTGCAAGAGTCAGAGGTTGGCAGAAAAGCACTTTACTTTTTCTGGCAGCATTATTGATGCAGAATTGTTGCTAATGGCAACCAGTGACTCAGATGAAGAGGAAAGAGATGACCAGTCACTCCGCTCACAATATTATCACAGCTTATGAGTGTGAATGAAGTTGGAGTGTGGATGGAAGAAGACAGGAAGACAGTCGGGAGTCTGAGAAGATTTTTTTTTTATGTAAATGGAAGAAAATACTGTATATTGGCATGTAAAAAAAGGAGTTATTTTATTTTTTTTCTATTTCATTTTGTTAATTCGTTAGCCCGTGCACAGACACAAAGCTTTAACAGGTCAGTTCCTGAGCAGTTTGATATCCTCTCAACTTTTCATAGTGGGTATAAATTTAGACATTAAACTTAAGGCCCACAGGCCAGATACAGTTCTTGTTGCATCATTATCTGGTCCACAAACTGACCTGCAAATCTGTGACAGATCAAGCCTCTATTACTTGTCATTACGCTTAAATAAAACTGAGCATACTTAGTGCAAACATGTCTTTTGATCTAGAAAGAGCAACAAAAACCAAAAAATGCGTCTCTACTCTTGCTGATGAAATTGCAGCCAAGAAACGATGTGAAACTGACTTGATAAATGTTTTTTTTCTGCATTCTCTTCTTATTTTTGAGGAGAATATTAGAGGTTGTATTTTCAAAAACTAATTTGATAGATAGCAATCAAATGTATTACTATAAAATAACAAAATGAAAAACTGTTTATAGAAAAGGGCTCAAGAAATTATTGCTAATGATATGTGTTTTTTCTTTTTATTCTGTAATCAATAAGTTAAATTTGTTCTAAATTCTATATAAAAGGTCTTGGGAAAAACCAAATCGTGTTTAATAATTAGACATCGAGCATTTAAAAACCAAGGTCAAACTTTATCTTTTTATCCAAGAGTGAGTCTCAGCTAGGACCAGTTGTGTAACTGAGTTTGACAGCCCTGCTTTAATGGCAGCTAATAGTCTGCTCTGCTCAAAGAACTGAGGCCCAATGGAGTTACAGCCACTGCAGCAAGACTGTACACAAAACATTCAGCAAAGATATTTCTCCAGTGACAGAAACGCTCAAACTGACACTGCTGACCAGTTCATTTGGGGTCACAGTATCTTAGCAGGGAAATCCTGTAGCTGAGTGGCTGCACACACATTTACACAGCAAACTCAGCCCTAACTGAGAATAACTCCCTCAGTCACATTGACAACTGGGACAAGATAATAGAGAACAAGATTGGAGTCAAAAGGCTCCTAGATATCATTAGTACCAATAAGGTAAGCTAACTAAGGCCCAGTATGGGAGGACAAAGGAGAGCTAAATCAGTGCTGAGACAAAATAGCCTCCATTTAACTAAAATAAAAACCTCTTTAGATTCTCGTTAGTAGAATGAAATAGGAAAAAAAGCACTATAAAACCACAACAAACAGCCCTTTGTGAAAGCTTCTTTACTGGCGATGAACAGCATCTATGAGATCACTTTCACTTCAGGGAGACAGGAGTGAGAAGCACTGGTTGTAGTTGTTTATCCTGAACTCTGCAAGCAGCATTAAATATAAATAAAGAGAACAAGCAAAAACACATTCTCACAGAAATACCATGTGGATACATCAGACAGAGAACTCAGCCTGGCATTAAGTGCAACAGGAAACAAACAAATGAAAAAAAAAACAAAGTTTTCACATGTAGATCCCAGAAGACTGATGGTCGAGGACACATATATCAGTTTTCTTGTGAAGCGTCTCTAAATTTGCTGCCTAATGGCATTTTGATCTCGGAAATCTTCCTCTGGTGAAAACTCAATTCAGCTGAACACGTGATTCAAAATGTGGATTACTCAATTAGCAGGATGCAGAAAAGACTTTTTCAGCTTGTTTTAATAACCTTGTTAATAACCTTGTTTAATATGCTCAAAGTAAAAATGGTATATGATTTATTTTTGTAATTTATAATAATTTGACTTGGTGCTGAAACTATCCTATAACATTATTAATCCAATGGACATTAAGTCACTCTAAGCAGGAGCCAAGAGCTTTGACAACTGAGATTAAGTGTTGCATGAGGTACACAGTCCAACTACATCAGAAAACTGAGAGCAAACTGTTGACAACAACTCTTCTGAATACTGGCAGAGCTACATAAGGCCCACTACACAGTGAAGGATGACCCCACTACTCCTCACAACCTATAAGAACGTAGCTGGATTGCAACAAATTTAGTAAACCACCATCAATGTGAAGGTAATCAGGATAGTGTTACAGTCTTAGTATTTGCCAAATTGTTATTTCCTTCTATTTTTTAAGTTCAGATACATTCCTGTATCCTCACCACATTCTTTAAATCAGCAGTATATTCCCAGAACAACACCACCATGTAAGCACATAGTTCTCTTAGATTGCATCAGGAGGAAGCTGCAGCAGAAGATTAGAGTATACTAGCACAATGATACTGCCATAGGCATCACTTTTGCGTTTGGTTATTTCCATGACTTTGTCAAAATCGTGCTTGTAGCCTATAGAAATGAGGCCATTTTGGCCAGATCTGCTTCAAAGTCTTGTCAACCAAGGCAGCAACATCAGTGGGCCACTACTACGGCCACTGTTGCCTCCACCCAGAACCCTGAGACACTGCCACTGGAATGATAAATCACCACAAACTTGCTACAGACGTTTTTGTACATACTCAAAACTCACCATGACTTATCACTCATAATGGAGTCCCACAGTGTTCATAATCTGCACCTGAAGACCACGCCAAGACCCTGTAAAGACCACCTAGGTTCTGTTGATTTTTCATGTCGTCGTGAGGTTGTCCTCTAAGTGGGACGGGGGGCTAACTTTTTAATAAGTTGATCTTGGAAGACAGTTGTGATTATGCACTCAGTTGCTCAAACAAAAAGTGTTAGAATAAACATTGGTAAAACTTTGTTTTGATTTCTTATTCATCCTTTTCCCCCACCTCCCTTCTGGTCAATCACAGAATTATTATGTTGGAGTAAATGTCAGTCTGTTAAGTTTCAGAAAGTTTCAAATCACCCCTTGATCTTAAAGCTAGGAGGCCTTAAGTCTCTGCATTCAGAGGCTCATATACTAAGCCTGGTTGTAGCTCTGGGGGTAACAGTCACGTGCCTCACTACATACCTTCAGGCCAAACAGTAATACAGACTCTCGGAGGGTTATAAGGACTGTAAGTCCCGCTATAGAGCCATTATAAGGACCTGTGTGTTTCCTTTTGTCCTGCATGTGTAATGATGTGATTGTGCAACACTTGGCTGACAATCAGCATGGTTATGTTGTACATGCAACATTCAACAACAACTATTTGTTTAGCCAAACACTGGACCAATCTGCTAAACATGACTTAAGAGTCCCCGCTGAGCTAGGGAAGCATCGACTCTGAATCAGAATTTAAAAAAAGACCCCATGAAGTGTGACAAAAGACAAATGACCTCAAATGGTTGAAATAACTGTGAAGTGGTCTCATGCTGTCCAATATATATATTTATATAGGTGTGTGTGTGTTGGACTCATGGAACATAATTTTAAAAAAGGTTCAAAAGCATCAATTCAATTCATATTACTCTGATCTTGTAAATAGTTTACAAAGTCCTAAGTGTTTCTTTTCAACAGAGTCCAGGCTATTTCAGTTTTGGCGTCATAGTTATAGAGAGGTTACTAACTGGAGTAAGTACATTTGCCATTTCAAAGCTTAGGGAAAATAAGCCACGGCTTTATATTCTAAACTATTCATGTTGTAGAGAAGACTTATATTAGGCACTCAAAACCAAGCTGATTGTATGAGAAAGGACACAATGATGTCAATTATGTCCTATAAATGATTCTGCACTCAGTGGAGGGAAAAATGGGAATAAAAGTTTTACAAGATCGTTTTGAGCTCTTAAACTTTATTCAGCTGGGAACACCTACAGCTAAATGCATAAACACTAATAACTCGCGAAAACTTGCATAAAGCTTCTGCTACACTGTCAGGCGGATGCAAAATGGAGGATCTAAAATGCAGACTCAGAGAAGAGAGAAGAAAACTCTGAGTGGAGAAAATGAAAACTTTTAATAATAAACAGAACAAATTAACAGGACAGCAAAAATTGCCACTTGGGGATAATAATACCTTAAACATAACACTGGAGCAAACGTTTACAAGGCACACATGGGGAATAGAGACACATGAGAAAAAGTACTGTGGACTGATGAGTGAGAACTGTGTAAAGGGAGGGTAATCACTAGTGAAAACAGCTAAGACTAATGAATATATGGAGAGCAGGTGTCAATCATTAACCAATGGAGCTGAGGGTAAACAAAGGCTAAGAAACACAAATAATCTCTAAATAATTTTTGTATCATATTTGAGAAAACACCTGTCAGTCACATATATTTAAAGTAAATATTAAACTAAAACTCAACATCAACTGATTGTGATGTGAATGTCGTACTGGACAAAGGCGGAGACTTGGCCTTCTGACGACGATGCGAGCTTACATCCATGAAGCTGGTGCTGCAAAACCAAAGGAGGTGTGGCGTGTCGAACTAAGCGGTGCAGATGTGGAGCACCACTCAGACAATGTGTGCCAGATATCTTCTATTCTAAATCTCAAGGCTGGATGGTTTCACACACCGTCTGTCATCAGTACATCACAGCCTCGAGCCGCAAAGCAGGCTTACCCTTACACATACCAGTCATCACAGCTCTGTGACTACCTGCCTCGATGGCTCAGAGGCAAACCAGCAGCTGGTTTACATCAACGACCCTGTCTTTGAGAGTGGATCACGGTATGACAGGAAAGGGTTTTGGAAAAGGAGCAACTGTTTGAACTTGTCACCCTGGATCCCTTCAGCTTTGCTTGTGCTGTGCTACTGTCAGAATTTCACCTGTTCAGCTTTTGCTTTAATATTTTAAATCACCCCTTAACGTTATTTGAAACAGCATTAGCTGCCACACAAGTTGATGATTTCCAGCGTAGCCTTTCCTAGCGGTAAATAAATAAACAAGAAATGATGATGTTCACCACAAGCTTGACTCCCAGTCTTGTACAAGTGCTGTTGTATCATTTTACACATCTTCATTCAGCCATCTTCTCCCTCTAACCCAAACATACAGCAGAGTTTATCCTGCTTTGAAGTTAAATCTCCAGCTGCCTGAATGTCAGCAGCTAACCCATGTTGTACAGAGACACTGAGTTATACTCCAACTAAACTGTTATTTCAGATACTCCTCCCCCACCTGACTTCAGGTTACAGATCTGGAGTGTATGGTTCACAGTTTTCAAAAGCAGGTTTTAGTCTTCAGACACAGGCCACATCAGTGCCCAAAATAAGAGCTGTAGTGGTAAAATGAAAAAGGATTAACTACATACCAGAGGAGAAAAAACAGGATGTGTCAATCTCTGCATTAAAGGATTAGTTTGTGCATTTTGAAGGCGGGTTCATTGAAAAAGTTATGAACAATCAGTATCTTACGTGTTGTAGCGAGTTCTTTAAACCTGACTTTTTTAGCTCCATGGACCGGTTCATTAACAGACAGTATTTTCACGGACCGGCCTTTACAGGTGTGGTGGATAAAAACAACAAAATAAAATGATACGACCGACATGAAAACAAGGATATTTTTTTAAAACATAATAAATTTAAATCCAACATGTCCTCGCAGCTTTGTTAGCTGCGTCCTGGTATTGCGTTATCAACATGAATAACAGCCTCTCCTCCTCCTAATGTTCTCTGGTCAATATGGCGATGTTTAAACATGCCCTTTAAAATAAGATACACCACAAATATAAAGTGCACAAACAATACAACTCATAACGCTGAATCAGTGGAAGCCCTGTGCCTGACGGTTCCATCTAGAGCTTCCAGAGTCGTTTGTTTTTTTACTCATTTTGCTGTTTGTGAGTTTGTTTTTAGCGGTAACATATCACGTGACCTAGATAAGCGTTTTGACATACATCAAGCGTGACTCATAGACGGACGTAGTGGAGAGAATCCGGTCAGTTTTCAAAATAAAAATGTCTCTCAGACTACGAAAATAAACAAAAGGGAAATAGTGCAAGTTAATTATTCTTTCTGTACGGTCTGGTATCAAATGACCCAAGGACCTCTGCTGTAAACAAACTCAGTCTGGAGAAACAGAGTTCTATTCTGACAGGACTAATGAGCTAAAAGCTAATCCGAATGAATTTAAGACTAAAGAGGATTGTTGTCATCTTAAAACAGCTCCAAGCTCAAAAATTTCATAGTGTTTCATGCAAACGATTTACATTACTATCAGTTTTACATTACACAGGTATTTACGTAGAATTTTAGGGTTGATCGCAGGATCAAATGTGACAGAAGCAGCTAGCTGTAGCTCTTCCAGTGAAGCCTGGGTCCATTCAGGCCGGAGTGTCAAAATTTAGGAAATAACCATAATATAAGACTGACAGCAGTGTCCAGGCCTTAATATGAACGTTTGAACAACTCTGATGTTCAAAATTTCACCAAAATTTCACTGTGGTTCATGAAATATACAGTTATTTAAGCAAAGATATTACAACATTTGTGCCAGAAATGCTCCCGGCTGCACTAAAAGTGCTAAAGCAAGCTGCTCCTATTTACACTGCATTTACAATGTAAAGGTTTATGGGAAAACATCTGCACAAACCACTGTAATACTTTTGAGATTGGAGTTGGTTTTAGGTGGCAGTGATCTACATTAATCCTTGCTGCATTTGGACTAGCCATTAGCTCATCAGTCTGTTCAGAAATCAACTCTAAGAGCTATCTACAACAGGTAAGATATTAACTCTTCATAATTTTTACATTGACCCCCACTTATAAATGTGTGTGTGTGTGTGTAGAGAGATATATAATGAGTAAAAACCAGTCAGACAATCCTGTATTTCCCACTTTCCTATATTATAGAGATTTGACACATTTGACAAGATTTGTTTTATTTATGGTAATTTATTAGAAAAAATAAAAAACTTCTTATCATGTAAATGATGGTTCTAAACCTAAATGATGACATCACTGAAAGCTACACAATCCTGCTGTGTATGGAGTATTTGTTTTTATAACATAATGAGCAGTTGGTGGTTTGTAGCTATTTTTGTTATTAGGGGACAATAGTGCTGATGAAAACAACAATAAGTTTGGCTTTCCAAAAGAAATTCAGAGAAAGCTCTTAGCCGTGCAGCACAAAAAAAAAGAAAAAGAAAAAGAAAACATTAACACTGCACAAAGGCTCTGTAAACCCTCTACCTTTGAAGAAAAACTAACTTCTGCTGAGTCTGCAGCTGCGTAGTAATAAATAAACTTAAAACAAAAAGTTTTTTACATTCTGAAAATGAATTACAACTATTAGACATCTTTAGTGCAGAGAGATGAAGCACAGATATACCAAATTAAAAAAAATCAATGCTTGGTAGCTTCAGATCTGATTTGCAGTAACATTTAAAAGCCTTCTGACCTTCTTTAAGACATAATCTTTCAGGCTGGTATTGAGTCCAATCAGTCTTCAGATAAACTGGTCTGAGCAGCACTTAATAAGCCTTCCTTGGGATGCTATCAAGCACTTTTCCCTGCATCAGACGGAGCCACTTTCTCCAAACTGGTCGTGCTTGGTGCCTTTTAACCCCCCNCTGCCCAGGGATTGTGGTGTTTGCCTGGGTGGGCGACAGCCTGCTGCCTGCCCCCATGTCGCCACTGAGAGGCTTAAGACCACCACATCAATACAGACAGAATAAGAGCAGGATTAGTCCAGGCTACACTGGATCTCAATGAACAGTGCAGTGAAAAGCCATCTAAGCTAAGAAAGTGCAAGGTTGAATGTCAATAGAATCGCTACCGCTTGTATTAGCATGAGTGAACGAAGGCCACTTTGAGGTCTGGTTGTAATTTAGAAAATAATGCCAGAAATATCATTATACAAAACAATCAGAACCTTTCAACCAAACATAATTCAAAAGGGAGAATGATGGTGTGCATTTAAATAAATTCTGATTTATCTTTTGATTCTTTGCCAACAAGACCAGCATCACAGAACAAAAAAGAAGCGTTGTTTTCCTCACTTTTTGTGCTGCCATGCAGTTCTCACAGTCTCCTAATCTAAACACCTCAAGCACTGTTGCCTCAATCACTTTTTCTTGACGTGAAAAGGCAAAGGAGTGGGAAAAAAAAAAAAAAAGAAGAAGCCAATTCTTCACGGCTCCTCAGAAGTAGGCCAAGGATAGTCCCCGAGGGGTCCGGAGGGGGGGGTGGGGGCTGCCGTACGTGTGAGTTGCGTGATTGGCTGTGTGTGAGGTGGCAACATATTTGATGGTTCAAAGGGTCCATAGGGGGTAGAGCGACGAACAAAAATTAATGGCAAAACCCTCCGACATCACCAGGAAGCTCCGATCATCTGATGTTTCACGCCCCACATCCCTTCACATCAAACGGACTCGGTTTGTGGCGTGCAGGTGGCTTCTTCAATCTGTCAGATTATACAGTGATGCTCCTACTGTGCTTTAATCTCTTAAGCCTCGACATAATAAGTGAGATTTAAGGGGATAAAATCTTTGAACATACTAAACAGGTGGGAACTGAGCCTACCATGTCCTACCAGTTGTTCTTAAAGTCATTCATGTTGCTGACATCATTTCTATTAAAATGTCTTCCTGAAACCCAATCTGTTGTGTAACTACCCAGTTCGGGTTTTTACTTTGATTATGACATGAAAACGGAGAGGCGATTTAAAAAAAAAAAAACCCTCACCAGAAGCACAGTCCTCCTCGTCCGCCCCGTTCTCACAGTCTTTCTCCCCGTCACATCTCCATGACAACGAGACACACTTGTTGGTGTTTCCTCCGCAGTCAAATTTCTCTGGAGGGCACGTCTGTTTGCCTGTGGACGGAGATCAAAACGACACGAAAGATTACTGCGGTGAATTTGCGGCCCCAGTGAGGCGGCAACTAAACCAACAACAAGACACGGCTGGCCCTGATTTCTGCTGATTTCTGACGTTAGCTGAAACGCAGCTAACGTCTGGCTGGAAAGCAAAAAAACCCAACCCTCCCCCCTGCGTCCTTTTCCTCCCAATCTGTTCTATTTGGCAGACAGTAAATTTGATCCTGATTACAGTGTGTTTCATGTGACACATGTTGGTAATTATGAAACTTAAATCTTCCAGAATGAAATAAAGGGCTCAGAATATATTATAATGGAAATCATTACCAGTTTGCAACGCATTCACCATTTTGTCAGGAAGAACTCCCAGCTTTAAACTCCAAGGTTTAAAGTGTAAATGTATAACTGAAATATTTTAATCAGCTTTAATTTAAATTCATGTCGTTATAATAATGTTCTGGCGCAGGACATCACCCTCAGCTAGTTGCAGGAAATAACCGAATCCAGTTTTCAAAAACTAATTTCAAACAAACATTAATTTCTCTTAATGGGGTAGTTTTGAAGTGGGGTAGGTAGTTCTTTGAACAACCTCAGTTTGGTAAATTAAAGTTCAATTCTAACAGGACAGATGAGCAAATGGCTAGTCTGAAGACAAAAAAAAGACCAAAAAGGATTGCTGCTGCTTAAGATGGCACCAATCCACTTTGATTTAGCCATTAGCTCATCAGTCCAGTCAAAAATAAACTCTATTGCTCCAAACTGAGGTTGTTCAAAGTGCTATCTACAGCTAGAAAGATGGAATATTGCTTTAAAATAAATAAACTATTATCTTTTTTTTGGACCCCGCACCCCGAGACACCAAATTTGCAGCATTCACACAATAACGTAACCCAATCACATGTGTGAGGAGCAGGATCCAGCTCCAAAATGAAAACAATTTCCAAGTCACAATAAAATTTGTTTCCGTCACCGCCAATGTCAGCTGTAATTTGGATAGTGGGTTATTGGACCAGACAGGAAGAAAGCCTCTGATGCCGTGCTAATGTGCAAGAACATCTGTTCACACAGTCAGGACGCTGCATTCGTGCCGAACCTCAATTCTTATTTATCTGATGAAAATCCAATGTTCAGATGAATGAGATAAATCTTCCATGGCATTCAAAAAGTCCGTTTATGGAATTAGATTCATCATTAGCAGGAGAACTCAAGTTTCTGTGGCATCAAAGCCTGCATGTTATATATATATATATCTTTTATAAAACAAATTCTTTTTTTATTATAAAAGTAGATTTGAGATTTAAAATCACATTAGAAGAACTAAAAAAAAAGTGATGCAATTTTTGCACAGCTGACGTGAAAGAGGACGCGAAGTGAAAAAACCATTATGGGATACAAAACATGCATGATGTTCTCATTAAATTTTCTACATTAAGAGCTACATTTCTGCACGTCAGCGGTAAAAGAAAACTGTATACTGCACAGGTACACAAGGCTGCCACATTTATAAATTCGTAAAAGGCACTTGCATCAAAATATTCAAGATGAACAATTTGTCTTTGTTTACAACACAAATAGAGTATAAGCTACGAATAATTTCTAATACTAATAAGAACTATTTTAATAACATTTATTTAAATAACCCCGATGAAGAGTAACAACCTCGAACTGGAAATAAAAAACAAATAAAGAACAAAATAAACGCCTGTTTTCTTTTAAGAAAATTTTCACAAATAAGCACATAAGATGTAAAGATAATTGGTCAGTTAACCTGATGAATGGTGACACACTGAAAACGTAACATTTCTTTCAGTTTCACCCAGCTGCTTTAATACAGGACAATGAAGCTGATTATACAAACATAAATGCAGTTTTCTTTTAAAAAGAAAAACAAAAATCTTCTCTAACAACATTTACGCACAACCCACTGGAACACAGTTGCTGACTGATTTCAGGGTAAGGATGAAAATCAGAGTGGGTGAGACTCAGATCTCTTCACTTGGGATGATGACTGTGCTACTTTCTCCACAGTCTGATAAAATATGGCTGGATTACGGCAAATTTGGAAAACCTCTCAATGATTTAGGTAGACCTTGTCACGATCACAGCTGTAGCCTAGGCATGAGGCCAGCATGGCCAGTCCTGCTTCAAACTCCTTCTGCCCAAAACCCAATGGTGTGCACCACATCATGGATGTGCTGTCACCGCACTCTTCCATGCGCCAAAAAGGACCATGATTCGCTGCTACCGTGATGATAAACCACCATGATCTCACTGTGTAACATTTAATCAAAATTCTCCATGACTTAACATTTGAGTGGAAAATCCACGGCATTCTTATTACACAAGACCATCCACATTCTGGCTGATCTTTACATCATAGAGAGGTCTTTATCCAGTGTGAAGGGAGGTAATCAAGATATGTAACTGCAAAGTTCTTGAAGAGTCAGGCTGAGCATTAGTCCAGGGTTTGACAGTGGTTTGGAAACAGAAAGTTTCCCGTGTATCTATAACCAGACTTTGAATGAGATGTGAACTACGACAATAGGCTAGTGTTGGGTTGGCAAAGGAGAGATATAATGCCCATATTTGGGATTCCTGTTGTGACTGAAAGGTGCACAAATTAAACAGCCTCTCACAAACACATCAGGTTGCCTAGAAGGGAGACGAGTGTGTAAATTAAAGACAATCATTCAGTCCTGCTGGGGTGTGCTGTCGTCTTGGCCACATTGTGGGGGGAAGGAGGTGTGTGTGGGAAGGAGGGTGGCAGAAGAAAAGCAGGGGGAGGAAGTCAGGGAGACAGCTTGTGCCTGGGGAGAGCAAGCAGCGAAGATGGCTGATGCAGCCGGGCCGTGACCCCTCCGAGAAGAAAAAGCCTCTGAGCAATGCAGCAGCTACCACTCCGTTTCTACAAATGCAAACACCTCAGACTCAGAAAACCATGTGGAACAGCTCTCTTTTCGCTGGGAAGTGACATTTGCCTCATGCACGTAGTTTGAGCTGAAAAACTGAAGCAAGTAAATGTCAGACAGCTGTAGCTATCTGAACGGGTTTTAGAATGAGGGACGAGAACAAAAGCTTTGTGTTTCATACTGTCAGTCAACATTTTTGACAGATGTTTCTAACAAAACAACAAAAAAGTGCTGCACAATGCCCTGCTGTTACACCGGTAAGGAGAATAAGACAGCAGGATAGAAATAAATGAGCAGAGTAATCATGCAGATTTGTATAAGCAAGAGGGAAAAAAATCAAGTCAAGACGTTTGATATTTTCTCCATCTGCTCTACTTTTATCTTAATCACAACAATGTGATATATGCTGGTGTAGATTCTCAGTCATCCAGGCCATGGTAAATTCAAAAAAAGTTAAAAAACAAAAACAACTGGACTTCTATTCTGTAGCTGAAGACGTTTCGCTTCTCATCAAAATTCAAGCAAAAGAAGTTGAAGCCTTCACCAGACACATCAACTCGGTCGACAACAACATCAAGTTTACCAGAGAAGATGCTGACGACAACAAGCTGCCTTTCTTGGACTGTCTGGTGCACATGGTAGGAGAGGACAGTCTCAACATTG
>NC_051449.1:20088771-20093560 GCF_001649575.2 Kryptolebias marmoratus
AGTCAGACAAACAAGGATTCTAACGAGCCTCCTTTGTTAGGAGAGTGAGAACAATTTGCAAGCAATCCAGCTTACATCACATCTCAGCTTTAAAAGCTCAACTCCACACTCTCTATTTCTGAATTGAGAAAGCTCCTCGGATGAGAAGCAAAACGTCTTCAGCTACAGAATAGAAGTCCAGTTGTTTTTGTTTTTTAACTTTTTTTGAAATTAACAATGTGATATCTTTGCTCTGTGATTTGTCATTTTAGTCAAATCTGATTCATTTCTTTTTACACACAACCGTCAGGCTCTGACAAGTGGAGTATGTAAACGACAAACCAAAATGGATGCTTACAGTTGAGTAATGTCTGAGAAGCGAACAACAGACTTGCTGGTTGGAACTCAAGAAACATTAAACAAGACGAGAGTGGCAGAGAGGCAGAATGTTTGAAAGAAGAAATAACGTTCGGTCTGACTGAATTCTGGGTCAGAGCAGAACTTCACAGAAAATAAAATAAATGAGTCGTGGCAGAGTGAGAAGAGCAGGAAAAAAAATACAGAAATACAAAGAAATTCAAGCAAAAGGAAAATCCGTAAAAAGCGAGCGAAAACTCTTGAAAGGGAGAAGGGATGAAGAGACAAACTGCAGCACAACCTTTCACATTCTCCTCCTAATGTAAAATCAGAACCAAGCGGAAAGAGATGAAGGAGAAACCGCAGGCTGAGCCCAGACCTGAGCACCATCTGAATCCACTGAGTGTCCTGTCCTTTTAACTGATGTCTCCTTATTGAAACGTGAGCTCCGCTTCTCCAGGCTCCAAACAATAAAATTAAACCAAACTGCCTCTTAACTCACATCGTGACACAATGATTAGTGAAACCTCGAGTGTTATGGCAACAAAGTTCTTGCTGGAAAAGAATGCAACCTTAAGGTTACTAAGCAGACTTGTCTGTAAAATACAGTCAGACTGTCTTTAGATTTAGTTACCGATACAAAAATGTGCCACAGTCAACCGTGAAGAGGACCAGGACAGACGGGAATGGCTAGAATATCCTAATCAGAGATCTGAAGAGATCATTTCGAGCCGAATTATAAAAACAACTTGGACTGGTCAATACGTTTTGTTAAGAAGCTAGAATTGGAAGATGATTTTCGAGTTGCAGTGACATATGCTGATGCGACTGAAGCTCTTGCAACTTGGACTCTCACTCTGTCTGATCGTCATCATATTCTTCATCATCTGAGGTGCTGTTCACAGGGGAAGAGTCTTTTGTGAAGGTTTTTTTATAATCCCAGCCTTGTCCCCTCGGAAACTGCGTTTTAGAAGCCCTTATGCCGTATTTTTTTAAACTGGTTTCCAGAGTGAGAAAATCCTTAAACGCCACTGTTGCATTCTCATGTGGACAGCCTAAACACAATCTTTTGAAAACGATGACATCACAGATCTACCTCCTGCCTAACCTGCGACCCCAATAAAAACAGATTAAACGCTTGTGTTTGTTTTGCAGAAGTCAGTTTCTCAACTACAGCAAAATCGTCACATCCTGTATAACATCAATGAGCAGACAAGGCTGATGATTAACATTACCTTGAATAAAGCAAAGGACCCTTATTATTATTATTTTTATTATTACACTGAATAATCTAAAATAATCTGACCAGATAACCAAATAATCTGACAGACTTGATGAGACACATCAGGATCTACATAGGAATCTACCCAAGTTTGCTCGTCCTCCGTAGTGATTATTAATGACAGCTGATCACAGAGACCCTCGCTGCAAAGTGTGACCTCATCAACTTGATATTAAATCTATTATTGTGTGTGTGTGTGTGTTTTAAAATCTTTGCATTTTTGTGAAATCCTGCAATGTAACTTCATTATCCATGTGTTTTTTATTATCATTGTACAGTTATGAGTGAAAAAAATTAAATTGCTGCTGGTTAATAACTTTATTAAAAGCCAAATACTCAGACAAACTGGCCAACTGTTAATTACTATTACTGTGAAAAATGATTGTCCTGAGAGATCTATTAACCCTTTATACAACTCCTCACAACAGTGCAATGATATAAATGCTTTAATTCTGATTCCGTCATCATGACTGATTTTGTCATAGCATGAAGCTTTTTACACTACTTGACTGTAAATAAATAAGTGGCAAAAATTTTTTAATCTGTGCGCCTGTAAATGGCACTGTTGGGATTCTGATGGTGAAGGATATCGTTCAATCACCATATCTCAAAGCTAAAAAAGCAGGCTCAAAGAGCTCCAACATTATGAGTCATTCTCAGAGTCACTGCTCCATTAAATTGTCTTTAGATGGACATGTCTCCCTCTTTAAATTATAGATCTGCTATGGAAATGAATGCATTATCTGCTTACAGACTACAAGATGGGGAAATAGTTATTAACAGGAACGTGTCTTGGCAAGTAATATACGTTTGCTTAGTATTAAGAGCTGTATGCAGCTGAATTAAAATGCTTGATTGATTTTTCATGCATGTGGTAGTAAGCCCCCTTAGAGACTGCTGGGTGGGTTTTCAGTCCATTGCACAAATAACATGCAGGCAACTATTCACACCAACTAAATGATGGGCAGCCTAAAATAGCCGAGAGGATTTAAATTAAGACCATTCATGTTAAAACTGAGCACTGAGAACTGCAATCTATATTAAATATCTCTGCAAAAAATGAACTATTGTAGTAATTTGAAAAAAGTCAGTCTCCTTGTTCTAGACTCTTTTCAGTGAGGACTGATTACTGAAAGATATATATTTTTAGATATTATAGTACTAAATACAAAATGAATGAAACTAACTACCTGGCAGGTGTTGGTGATGACTCTCAGCTACTAAAATACCAAATCTTTTTGCTCAGTATCTGTAACATTGATGTGATAGTGGTAGCTAATTTTAGCTTGTTAAGTCTGATGAGATTTAGCTGCCAGGAGAGAGAATTAGTTAGCAATTCAAAATTGTCAGAAAATAGGCAAGTTTTCTGTTGCAGTCTCACTGAATTCTTAGTGTCTGCAAATGACCAGACTGTTGCTGCAATTTTTAGTTGCCAGTTTTTAAAAGTCACAGCCTATTTTTGTGTGCAGATGTTGAAAATCTGTGCACAATTTCCACCCACATAAACCCAAAGATTTATGATTTAATCTACCGTATTTCCAGAACTATAAGGCGCACTTAAAAGCCTTCAATTTTCTCAAAAAACGACAACGTGCCTTATAATCCAGAGCAGCTTATATATGTAAGAAGTCGTAATGTTTCAGTACGACTTTGGTTAAACTACAAAGCTGCACCTCTTGCAGCATTAAGGCTCAGTTATAGTCGTGCAGGGTTCTGCGCACGGCACTCTGCAACTATTTTGAGGGAAAATTTGAATGTGTTCAAAACTCATCAACAAGACAGCGAGCCTCTGCAACTTGAGAGGAAATTGAGAACTCCCACAAATATTTTGAGACATTTTGGAGACTCTCCAACTAGTCACCAATAGTTGCAGCCCAGTGACATAGGGACAGATTTGTTTTAAATGAGAGCTTTAATAAAATCCTTCCACTGGCTTATGAGATATACACACACACACACACACACACACACACACACACACACACACACACACACACACACACAGGCAATTACATTGCAGCCTACCTTTCATAGTGGGGGAGATAAAAAAAAAAAACTGCAACTCATTATCACTATTCATCAAAACAAATTTGTTGAGTCTTGTAAATTCAGAGTTATGTATTTTTGTAAAAAGGGTTGGTCTGCAATGGCAAACAGCATTACAGACCACCCCTTTTCATTTTTGTTTCTGTACTGGACAAGAGAACCATACATATGCTAAAATAAACACAAAGCTTCATACACAGATATGTTAACATAGTGTTTGCAGTATTTTCTTTTTGTTTGTTTAATATAAAAAGAGAATATTGAACCAAGAAAAGCGAAAGAAACAAATATGTTGAAAGGAACAGTTCACATCTTTTGAAATGGGGTTCAGTGGAAAAGTTATGATCAATTAATATCATACCTGTTATAGACAGCTTCTTGAGCGACCTCATCTTGGAGAAATATAAAACAGTTCAAAACAGACTACGTAAATTTGGCGAGCTAACAGCTACTCAGAGCCAAGAACAAAGTAGATTGCTGCCATCTCAAAACAAATTTCATACAGGTTCATGCAAACACTATTTCATTAACCTGTCCATTATTGTTAATTTGCACTTGACAGTTATTGTAGTAGAAATATTAGGTTACTTTAAGAAGTGCCCCAGGCTGCACAGGGAGTGCTACAATTAGCTGCTGCTGTTAATTGCGCTTTAAAATAAAAATAAAAAAAACAAAATTCTTTGTAAATAACTTACAACATAAAGTTGAAGGCAGTTTAATTGTTTAAATGTTAAAACGGCGTACGTGTTAACAGCTATGAAAGCTTTAAGATTAAAGCTGTTTTAAAGTGGCAAAAAGATAAATTATGACATAAACCTAAAATTTCAACTCAGACTTCAGCATTTGCTAAATTTGTTCAAACACAAACTTAGATAAGATTGTGTTGACAGTAAAGTTATTGCCTCTGTGCTGTCCTTCAGCCCAGCCCTCTCTAACCAGGATTTCTTTATATCAGCCACTTCCTCTGTCATTCCATGTAGTTGGTAATCCTTCCATGATGGGTTCTCCTGTTCCTCTTCTTCCACATCTCAAGAGCAATAGAGGACAGAGTCTACGATAGAGACAGGACTCAAGATGAGGGATGTGCAAAGATGCCCCTTTGCACATCCCTCATATATATATATA
>NC_051449.1:20093628-20101717 GCF_001649575.2 Kryptolebias marmoratus
ATATATATATATATATATATATATATATATATATATATATCGAATAGTGTTTATACTGGTATAATGTTCTACTTTTGACTCCCACTGGAAAGCTGCACCAGGGTGTTTATTGCGTATTTTTTCCTCATTCACTGCACAGCCTTGCTCCTCACAACTACCGTTAAAAGCGGCAACAACTTGAACGAATCGCGACTAAGTTCTGTTGATGACAGTCACTCAAACAGCCCTCAAAGCACTCAGTGTTTCTCCTTCACTGCTGTTTGTGCAGCAGACCAGCCGTGTGACTCTGAGCTTTACAGACACATGTGAAATCAGAACATGTTATCATAAATGTGTTAAATCGGTGACCTCTAGATGAAGTCGTTTTATTGGGCATTATTTCAGGAGTTATACCTGAGTCACTGTGCTGACTGGTAACAGAAAATGTTAAAATAGCTTCAAAAGGACTTATGTTGAATTAGTATACAGAATATAAGAGGATAATTTAAAGGAAAGAGGAATAGATGTCAGCTGACCCTGGCTGACAGAAGTCAGAACTGGTAAACAAACTTTTTATACAGTTATCTATATTTTAATTGTAAATATTGAAATAAAATACTACAGCACCATTCTGTCTAAAATATGCCATATTGTTCAGCCCTCAACCTACAGTAAAACATGGCAGAAGTTGTATTTTACTGAGCAGATGCTTTGCTGTCTCTGATACTGAATTCAAGAGCAGAATAGTAAGACACATTTACTCAAAGATGAAGAACGTATCAAAAAACTAATACCTAAATAATACCTTCCTTACCAAGGTAGTGTAGTACTTACACTGAAAAAACTCCTCCATGTTTCTCTGTAGGTACAGGGTTCTTTTCTTTGGAGGTTTCATGTTTGAGTCTGTGAACAGACAGCTGATGGGACTTGTTGCCAAAAGCTCCAGTTTTGTCTCATCTGTCCAAAGGACATTCTCCCTGAGTCTTTGTGGCTTCTCAATATTTCTTTTGGTAAAGTCCAGTCTGGCTTTTTTATGATTTGGTGTCCTCCTTTGTCGTCTTCCATTTAGTCCATTTTGTCTCAGACTGATGGTATAATCTGACACTGATGACCTTTACCCTTGGAGTTCACCTCTAATCTCTTTGGAAGTTGCTCTGGGCTCTTTGGTTACCATTCGTATCATCCATCTCTTCAGTTTGTCATCAATTTTCCTTTAGCAGCCACGTCCAGGGAGGTTGTTAAGCTTCTGAATAATCTGAGCAGCTGTAGTCTCAGGAACGTCCAGCAGCTTGGAGATGGTTTTAGTCTTTACCTTTAACATTATGTCAATAATTTTCTTTCTAAGCTCCGAAGACAACTCTGTCCTCGGCTTTCTGTGCTCCATGTTCAGTGTGGTACACACCACGCTACCAAACAGCCCTGTGACTACTTTTTACACCTTCGTTTAACATGTGTGTGTGGTGTTCCATGTCAACCTCACTGAGTTACACTCCAGGCCTCCTATAGTTCTACAATAATGGCTTTAGTTTTGAAAGCTTCCATCTTGGCCGGCTCAATTAGTATTTTGTGAATGGCCAGAGGCTGCCTCAAAGATGGGCTTGTGTTTGCAGCCATATCACTAAACTGTTTTGTAAAAGAGGCTATAGCCTCAAGTAACCCTATCCTAACAGTTCTTTGAGCAGAGCTAAAAACCCAAAACAACCCATGAAAAGACATCCAATGGATTACACACCCACTGAGCAGTAAACTGCAGAACCAAACATGTACAATGCAGACATGCTTCTAAAAAATGTCTACTCAATTACAAAGCTTTTGAGGTTTTAAATTATTGTGTTTATGTTTCATTTATATGACATCTCCACATAGGTACTGATTTGTATACAGTTGTTTGTGTATTGTTGTGTCATTGCTGCTACATTTGAGCTGCTACCAGACTTGGTTAGATCGCTCTTGTAGAAAAGTTATTCAATATCAGGAAATTTCTATTTCCTGGTTAAATAAAAAGGTTAAAATAGTGAAGAAATAACCAAAGTCAATAAGGCAAACCCTTCGGAAATAAATTTTCTCAAGTGCAGTGAGGTTATAAAAAAAACCTTTTAAGAAAAACATCCATATTCCTCTATAAATTACATAATCCTAAACAAATTAAATGCAAAACACAGTGAAATAAAACAAATAGTTCCTTCATAAACTATTTTAGGGTAATGTACTTGAATAATTACAGACTCTTTAGGGACAAGGAAGCACAGAAAGTTCATCAAAATGTCTTTAAAACGAGACGGGACAAACTAACACACAAACCTGAGATGGTAATAATAACTCTGTCAGAGAACATCAAGCTGCCACCATTTCCTTATTGTTAAATCCTTAAAAACTGTCACCGCAGCGCCGGGGGAACACGGCAGCTGCTGCACAGATGGCTGCAGTGGCCCACTTCCTCTCTGATTACACGTTAATCTAATACAAAAACTATGAGCTCTGACACTTTACATGTTTCTCCCAGCAGTCATTCATTTTTCACCTCTTGCGAGTAACTCTCTCTCCGAGTTAAATTCAGCAGCGTAACGCTACTCCAGCGTGTAATTGGGAGTCCAATCCGTGAGGCAGAATAACTCGGGCACAGATGTCCAAAATGTCTTCTCAGTATGTGTGTAATCATATGTAAGTGTGTGTTATATCTTTGGGCATATGTTTAAAACAAATTGAGTTCACAGGAGTTGAAAAAGTGTTGATGTTTTTCTGCATGTGAGATGCTTCCAGGCTGAAAAAGATGACCAAAGCATAATATATTACTGTGTTATGTGCAAGCAGTGTTTAAAAAACTAAACTCCTTGTGATATCTGCTATGTACATCGTGTCTAATTTTATATCTCAATCAAATTAAAGATAATATCTATAAAGTGGTACTTTCATGTGAATATGAACAATCTGGTCTTGGTTAAGATCTACTGAAGTGCTGATAAATCACGTCCATGCTTCTTAGGTTCTTAGGTAACATGCAGGTAAACAGACTGGAGAATAAAAGATTTAATCACAGCCTTCAGAGCTATGGGTAAACTGACAATGACTCAGTATTTTGTTCACTTTTTAAATGTGTTTATGTTGGAAAAAATGACTGAGCTATAAATCTGACTATATCTTGAATGTACAATGGCTGCTGATTTTAAAGACTAACCCCAGGATATTTTCAAATGTGTGTATTTTTGATGTCTCATTATCTTCATCCTCCTTGTAGCTTTAGACCACAATGAAAACATTTCAGTGTAAACATTTTGTCAGCCAGGTCCTTGGCGGAACAAGTTCAATTTATTTAAATTATGTGTTTGTTTAAATAATAGAATAAAATTGTTATAAAATTGTGAAAATTGGAGTTGTTTTAAGATGACAAAATTTGCTTTGGAAGTCTGCTTGGACTGTATTGACAGGGTAATAAACACTAGTCTAAGTGGACCCACTTCCAAAGCTAATTTAGTTATCTTGAAGGAGCTTGTGCAAACGCTATTATTTAAACCTTTTCATCACAGTCAATTTTGTGCTTAAAGTGCCCCAGGTTGCACCAGAAGTGCTACAGCTAGCTGCTGCTATTTGCACAAAATTCTAGATATTAAAATTCTTGAAGCTCTAGATTCTAAACGAACGTGTAAAACTGACAGCAATGTGAAGGTTTGCAAAAATAGCAACTGCATGAAGTGCTTTTAAATTTTAGTTTTGGCCCTGTTCAGAGTGGCTGTTCGCTCGTCAGTCCGGTCAGAATTAAACTCAATTTCTCCAAAGTAAGGCGGCTCAAAGAGCACCAGGTAAGATATTCATCATCGTCTGCCATCATGAAACCCTGACCATCATGTACTTGCTTGTGTCTGTTAGTTAAATATCTCATGAACCTGTCAGGATTGGGGTTTTCTTTGTGTTTTTGTATTCAGTTTATTGCTTTTATTGTCTTCATGTTTCAGTTTGAGTTCATTTTATTGAGTTATCTTTGTTTAGTCTGGTCTTAGTTCAGTTCTTGCTCCTTGTGTCTTTGTTTCCTGTCAGTATTCACCTCTCCTCAGTCAGTCACTTGTTTTCCTGCCGCGCCCATCTCCACCTGCTCCTCGTTATCACTCACCTGTGCCCACTTCACCTAATTACCATCTGTCTTTAAAACCTGGTCATCTTCTCCACCTACTCGCTGGTTTGTTGTCTTTTTTCCCTGATGTCTGGTTCTGCTCGTCTCCTGCCTTTGTCTGTTCAGTTTTAGAATTTAGTTTTCTTCTTGCTGCCTTGTCAGCGTTTTGTTTTTGGTTTTCTTTATTTTAATAAATTAGTTTCTTTTTCATCATAAGTCTGCGGTTCGCCTCCTTTTCCCTACACCAGGGGAGGCCAATCCTGCTCCTCGAGGGCCACTATCCTGCATGTTTTCCTTGTTTCTCTGCTCCAACACACCTGATTCGATGGTTAAATGACCTCTTCTTGTTCTGCAGAAGCCTGTTAATCCCCCATTGATTTAAATCAGCTGTGTTGGAGCAGAGAAACAAGTAAAACATGCAGGATGGTGGCCCTCCAGGACCGGGATTGGACACCCCTGCCCTAAACCATGACAGAACCACTGCTCAGATTTTAATGAAACTACTAGAAAGTAGTTATTGAATCTACAGCAGATTAACCTTTGGAGGCAACCTTATCCAATATGGTCGCCACAGCTAATCAACCGTTGCAAATGCAAAAATGACTGTTGAGTTTACAAATATTGAGCAACAAACTAGTGTGATGGTAGCTCAGAGACATCCTAACACATACACTAAGCGCTAACAGATCTTTGTTTAAAACTTTGGTACGCAATGCAGTTCCTTCAAGGAATGCTACTTTCATTTTTTTTAAGAATCTTTTCATAAAAGCCTACTTCAAAATGTCCAAAATATCACTTTATGGTTGAATTTTGTCCTGCTGCTGTTAGCGTGTTATGATAAGATGTTTGAGCCTAAATCCATACACAATGTTTTATTTTTAAAAGTGCCCAAACAGTTTAAATGTAAAACCTTTTCACAAACTTTACATTTCCATAAAAAGAATGTTGCTTTGTTTTGTTTTGTTTTTTTTCCCCCAGATGAAAAAGATATGCTCCTGGGGCTGGACACAACAGACATCTTTCCTTACATTACATTTACAAGAAGAATGTGAGGTGAGTGGTGTGTGCATGTCTTCAGACTGTGCAAGCAGATTTTTTTAAAATGCAATTAAGCCTAAAAGATCAAAAGGATTTTGTGAGACAAGATGATGGTTTGAGCATGTGCTCCTTCCTACAGTTCCTGTACCACCCTGTCTCCTCCTACAGAAAATGCATTCAATCATCTGCTACAAACACAGCTTCACGTTTGCTAATATGCCCTTTCTTCTTTGTTGTTGCTATTATTATAATGTCTAATTGGTTGTGGTGCACGTAGAAGAGTGGCTGCATCACAAATCAGGCTTGTGAATGGTAAAACAATGTGGCAACATATAATTTAAAGAGAGCTGCAAGTATGGAGGCTTTTATGAATCCAGTAAAAAGAATGCATATGCACATTTCTGCCTGTGTGCATACAGATAGTCAGTGCTTTCTTTATCTCGCCCCTGGGAGGCTTCTGAAATGAGCTGTGGTGCAGCAGTCACTGCCTAATCGCAGCCACCACTGGTGAGATTCAGAGACAAGTCTACAGATAATAACTAATAAATTCTCAGATTGAGTTTCAGCTTGGATGCAGCTTGTGTGAAAGTCTCAATTTGTTGTTGGAAAATACACACAATTCAATTACAATTTAGTTGATTACTGTCAAGATTCGCAGATTCTGAATTCAAAGAGAAGTGTAACAAATTTAAATGGTAAACTGCTAGATAATAATAATATTATTTAAAAAAAATTAAAGTACATGTGGACTTTTTTTTTTACCAGCGCAGAGTTCTCATTAAAGCTTTATTATCCCACCATCTGACTGGCACAGATGTGGAATTTAGCAGTGAAATGAGGCTAATTAGCTAGATGATGAGAGTAACCCAAGAATAGGTTGGTCAGCGTGGTAAAAGATGCCGAGTACGTTCTAAGATGTCCACCCTTGAGTCTCTTTTCCCTCGTCTTTCTCCTCGGTGTGATTAGGGCACAGCTGGAGTCACTCAAACAGAAAGGCAGCTGTGGTGAAGTGGATCTCATTAGTGATCCCTCTGTTTGGGAAGCAGTCGTGATCCAACTCTTCACATCTGAACATGGCAGGATGGCTCCAGGCGGCAGCGTGAGGACTACTTATGCGTGAATTAGCCTCGACTGCTCGGAGTAACTATGCTTCCTTGTGGCCGACTGAACAGCAACTACAGTATTGTTCTACACTTAAAAACAAAACCACTATATTTCTGACAAACTGGGCCAAAATTAACTGATTTCCTTTGCACAAAGAACCAAAAAGACTGAGACTTTTTCCACTTTGGAAATTTAGAATTTTGTACTTTACAACATCATGTGAATACAGAGGGGATTTCCATATAAATGGAATCTGTATCTCTTTATTCCGCAGCCAAGACATGAATCCTTCCTTCATTCATCTTTAATTGGATTTCCAACATAAACACGCTATCCTCCAACAGTCTTTTTATGTCTCTCTCCTTACATTCGAGGAAAGACATTTGGGGCTTTGCTAAACTGCTTCAACATTGACAAAACAGACCCAAACATACACAGCTAAATAAAACGGTAGAAAACTTGAATTCAAATATTATGAAAGGTTCATTTTAGTGTTTTCCACTCAGTTAGAGGCACGTGAAAGATGCCCTACAAACAACTTCAATTAGGTTGAAGATGCAGAACTGGTTACGGATAGGTAGAACCAAAGCAGAACAGTTAAATATGTCATCAGCAGCATCAAGCTGTCCAAGTTGTTATTAACTGAATAAAGCTTTCTGAATGGGCAGGAAGCAGTAAATATGATTTGTGAAAAATAGAGCATAAAATTGTTATTATAGTAAAAAAGCTCAAATATGGTTCATTTAACATTTATTACAACACTAAATATAAACAAATACCTCCTTTATATTGATTAAGACTCCGGTTCTTTAACTGTGGCACCACTGGATATATTTAGTGGTACGCAGAGAAAAATTTGGGTTCAGCTTTTTACAAGTTAAATAACAACCTAAAGAATATTAGATGCTAAACTGTGATGTCAAACAAACAGAGAGACAAAAGGCTGAGTGCTTCAAGTACATCACAATCTCGGCTCCAGATAAAAAATGAAATGCAGAATATTCTGAGAACCCCTGTGGAAACTGTAATAGATGATAATGGATCAGTGTGATTGTGGCTACTCAAGCAGGACCAGTCAAGTCTCTGTAGGACCTGCTGGCGATTATTATCATTATTTCAAGCTTACATTCAGTTGTGGGTCGGAGAACCGAGACCATAGTGTGTGTAGTGATGTTCTCAGCAATGCATGAACGGAACCATCACATCCTAAACTGCAGCCTTCAACCAGGGTTTGACCAGTTTGTTCATTTAGATCAGCTATGAATTTAAGCTTGTAGATTTGTACTACTGTCATAATAGATGGTACTAGGTGAGCTAAGTATTTGTTTTAGCTGACACACACTATAAAAAGTTCAAGAACCACTAGATTAAGACATTTAAAATGCACATTTGTAACAATTTTAAAACAATGATTTGACTTTCAATTGCTATTTTATTTGCAGACCGTAACTAGGCACAGGCAAGTTTCCACTTTAAAGGTGCACAACGTTTTTTTAAAAAGTTACGGTGTAAAAAAAACCCACTAAATCTTTCCTGTCATGCTGTTCCAGCAGTTCATGAGTTCATGAGTCCATGAGTGGGTGAAATATCTGAAGTTTGAACAGAGTGACTGTAAACACATTTGTGTTCTCGTTCTTCTTATGTGTGTTTGTGCCAATAGTTCCCTTTCAGTCGATTCACTCGGTACAACATATGTACTATGGGATATCATGCTCCCGCGTGTCCTGGCTGAAGACACCTTTAATCACGCCTTTAGGCAAATGACGTGATGACGTGATGACGACAAGTGACAGGCCCCGCCTGCACTATGTAACCGTCCGTCATCACAGTCATTCCTCAGTTCTTACGCTCTTCACCTCGCTA
>NC_051449.1:20117264-20144811 GCF_001649575.2 Kryptolebias marmoratus
ACAACACATGGCTGCCCCGCTGCTCAGCTGGGCTCGGTGAAGAGCGGCTATTGAACTGAGGAATGACTGTGATGACGGACGGTTACATAGTGCAGGCGGGGCCTGTCACTTGTCGTCATCACGTCATCACGTCATTTGCTTAAAGGCGTGATTAAAGGTGTCTTCAGCCAGGACACGCGGGAGCGTGATATCCCATAGTACATATGTTGTACCTCGTTCCTTTCCTTCAGGGAACAGTAGTTATATGCATAACATTACGTTTTTATTACTGCTAGTGTTATCTTGTTATAGCTATAGTTTACAACTGTTTTATAGTGATATGTGATAAAATTGAAGTTGCAGCAGTAACAGTAGTTGAATTTTTACTTTTAAAAAGCAATTAGATAAAGTGATACATTTTCATATTTTTGTTTTAATACTACAAAACAGGTATTTTTGCTCAAAGTTATCATGCTGTGAAAACGCCTCCAACCTAAATGAGCAAGAGAAAAGCATGCTTAAAGATGTAGAAGATGATGATTTGTTTCAATCCACTACGTTTATGTTTTAGGCCTCTGATACACAGACATGAAAAATGTGCTTTGACAAAAAAAAATTAAAAACCTTTGTTTCCTCGCATCATGAGAGTCCAGGCAGAAAAAAATGTCGCCTAAACACTAAAAGGATAACATTTGATTTGCTGTGTTTAGTTAGTATGCAGCTTAGCTCCAATCTTTTCAGTGAGCTTTAATTTAAATCTGCGAATTAAACGAAGATAACATGACATGGATTGTTTAGTACGTTTAAGTTTTAATTATGTATGAAAGCTTTCCACACATTTTTCTATTTAATATTTTTAATGTATTCATGCAGTTTTAAAAACACATGTCAGTTCATCTGATTTACACAGCGTGTGTGTGTATGCATAATATCTAAATTATAGAATATTGACCTACATTGCAATGTTTGGATTCCTTGTGAAAATGTTTTTTTTTCTGGTGTATTGATTTCAGCTCTGTCTGATATGTTTAATCCCAAGACAGTCTCAAGAAGCCAGTGGGGAAAAGAAGAAAATTAGAATTAAGGAAAGAAAACAATAATTGATTAGTAATCTTCCACAGCTGAGTCGCTGTTTGATTTCAACTCACTGAACCCCCATCAGGGCTGCTGTGTAGGAGCCACGAGGCTGACAGTAGCGAAAAAGTGAGCCGGCCAGCAAACTTTGGTTCCTCGCAGCTTGGCAGAGAGATAATCGAGGGCTTTCTTGCGTTTGCCATCAGACAACATTGAGCAACAGAGCGTGTGGGCGAGTGAAGGCAGGCGAGACGGCTGAACTGCCACCGGAGCCAAGACAGCGAGGGGAAATGATCAACCTGAATGCAGGTTCCAGGAGAGCCAAATTAAATCTCGTCTCAAACGTTTGACTCAGGCGTGACAGGGAATCTGGATGCAACACAAAAATGGCAACATAATTAGTGGCCACAGTGTCTTTTTCATGTTCTTAGCACAATAAATCCGATCAACCATAACTGTAGATGCACTGCAGATGAGGAAAGAAAAAAAAAAAAAAAAACCCACAGAATTCAGTAACAAAAGAGCTGTCCTCAGCAGGCTAAGTGACTGCATACAGCAACTGGACAAGACCGGTGAAGACAGGCAGTTAGAAGGCCTCACGTGATGTCTCTGTTTTCTGTTTTTCTGCCACAGAAACCACACCTGGCTAAAAGCTTTCGTGTGTTTGTTTCTTTCCTGACCTTTAAACCCTTAGCTTTGGCAGATCCTGTTTCTAGCTCTGCTGGAAGTTTCTTCCTGTTAAAAAGGAGTCTTTCCTCTTCACTGTCGCCTGCCGTCACATGATTGTTCAGTATGGGGGTTTGCAACTAAGTAAAGATTCAACACAATATGATGCTTCCTTAGATAGACAATTTTTTACTAAGTGGTAATTTGTAATCTACTGAATCTGTCTTAGAAATGGACTGAATGGACAGGTGGTGGACACTGAAGACAGTGGACGATGTGCATTTCATTAAAGAATGTAAGTTTTTTTGTATAATGCCTCAAGAAGACTTGTTGTGAATTATACAGTAAATAAACTGAAATGAGATGTTTTAATCGAAGTCATCTGGTAGACTACAGGTGTCTCAGGATGTGTCTGACGAAGTCATGAGCAGAAAAATGAAGCATGTTACTTAATTACTTGTTTATTGAAAGCTTTTAACTGCAAAAGCCAAGTTACTGGCAAATTAAACATATTTTTTAGCTGTTTAAACTGGACACATACGGATTGCTTTCTTGCAGCTAATATAATATTAGAATAGAATAGACCCCTTTTATTGTCTTTGCATTGAAATAAAACCTTTTTCTGGCTTTTTGAAAAGAAACATGACCATTCCTTCTTTAGAAACAGGAGCTCTTATACAAAAACACATGATGTGAAATAGTATAAAAGAATATAGAAAACACGAAAAGCATTGCAGTTTTTAAAAAGAAAAGAAAAAGAATAAAAAGAATGAATGTGTTCTGTACAAATCAAGCAGTCTGTTTTGTGGTAAAAGGTGGAGGTGGGAATCTGACATAGTTCAGTTCACATAAGGCTGCTGGGTAAAAACTTTCTTTAAACTATATATATATATATATATATATATATATATATATATATATATATATATATATATATAAGTTTGGAGCATAAAAAACAGATACATAAAGAAGTGAACAATCCTCACAGACTTTCCTCCAACACTTTAATCATATGAACTTACTGATAACGTTATCAGGATCTTACACTAACTTACTAGGAAAGACAAAGTCTTATTTTATTTATATAAAAACATAATATTGAGACAAGCCTAAATTTAGGCCAGAATTGTGGACTAGAAAGGAAACACTAAGAACTGAAGAGTAAAAGAAGAAAATTTATATAACTTGAAAATAAAAAACACATCTGAGTGAAGAAGGAAAAAGTTGTGCCAGAATTGATTATTAATACTATCAATAATTTTATAGGCTTAGTCATACAAAGTATAAAGTATTTGTATATGCGTAGAACTTTACTGTTTTATTTTGTATTATTATGATTTGATCAATACCATGCTTGGCTCTTCAATGCTGATGATGCAGCCCAGAAAGTTACACCGTAGTGACATAAGCTTCACACTTTGTGGGTAGTTGTCACATACAGAAACGTTTCGAGAGTTACAAAAGTCAGCAAAACTGCAAAAGTACAAAGTGTCAAAGGAAGGAAGTAACCAGCACCCGACAGTCACAAATAAAAGCAGTTAAGATGGTTTGTACAAAGTCGGTAACAGCAAACCAGAGACTCAGTTGACGTCCGTGTAATTAATTAATTTCAGGAGTGAAAGATTGATTGGGCAGCCACAACCACAGCTTTGAAAACCAGACTTAAGCTGAAATCAATATGTCCTCATTGGGAGCAGCTGAATGAGATACTTACTGCAGGTCTCCTCTGCTTCATCAGAGCCATCCGGACACTCCGGTTCCCCATCGCACCGCCACCGTCCCGGGACGCACTGTCCATTTAAACAGGCAAACTCTGCAGGAGCACACGTTTTCCTGGCTGTTTAGACACAAAGGCACAAAAGAAAGCACAGAACAAAAATTTTAAAAATCAAAAACATGTACAAACAGCCTGAGGCAGTGATTAAAGTCTGTAAGAAACTGCCCACTTCATCTGTATCTAGTTATCATTTCTCTCATCAGAGGAGATCGATCTCATCATTTCGCCTATTATTTCTGTGTTCTCCTCTCCACGACTCTCTCCTAATACCCCTCTCTAATTTTCTCCACTTCTTCTATTTCTGGCACGCTCGTTGTGCTGCCTGCCTCTTACTCAATCTGCCTGGTCTCTGAAATCGGCCTCCTGCTTCAGGAGCCGTGGAATGGATGTTAATCACTGACCTCTGAAATCTCAGGAAGGTTAAACACTTCACCGTTCAAACCTGCTTACCGCAGAAAGCTACAAGCCAGCAACGCCGCGGGCGGAGACACACATCGAGGGCGGGGAGGACTGGAACCGACATTATGATCAAACACGAAGAGGTTATCGGTTACTTTCACGGCAAATTTCAGCGGCAAAAGCATCACCAAACACACAAACTCCGCTCACAAAGATACACCCTCTACCTGTAGCATTAAGCCTGCTAACACCCCCGAGGAGTCAGACGCAGGCAGAGGTCAGAGCCAATCAATGTTCTAAGCCTGTTACTCCTGCAGGATCTGTAATACAGACTAATAAATTACTGGCTAAAAGCTCTCAGCAGAGTTGTCTGGTCCTGTTATTGTTGTGCTACAGCTGACTCAGTCCTGTTTCATATAGAAAGATGCTACAGGGCTGGGATTTCAGCACAGGATGGAAGGTGGAGTACATCACTTTACTGAATTTGCTAATTAGTGACTCGGTGTAGGTGAGCTCCGTGCACATTTACAGCGATTGCATTTATTATTGTTCAGCTAACAGACGCCGATGATTGAGCGCAGACAAAATGTGCAGGAATGGCGCAAAACGGGACGACTTTTTGTTACGCACACACCTGCTCACCTCCTTGGTGCTGGGTTCATGGTGCTGCTGCAGCCTCCTTTGATCACATGTACAGAAAGGTTTTGGTGCGTTGTGCTCTTTCTGTACAAAAGCAGAGCACTCCTCAAAACCTGACCATTCTGAACACTTCAGACAGCCAGTTTGGTCTTTCAAAACAGGAGAAAACACAGACTGTGAGCAACCAAAAAAGAAAAAAAAAGAAGAAAAAAACAAAAAATATATAAAATAAACCACAAAAATGTTATTCTGGTGCAATTTGAAACAATTTACTGCGGTAGCTTTCCTTATATATTGATAGGCAATTCTGAAATGTGGGTCCTCACTCAATGTAAACAAGGCACTTGGCAGAATTTGCCAAAAACTATGTGAAAGTTTGACTGAGCCACATTAGGCTGGATGCAGTCTGTGTGGGTAAACAAATATGGTTGAATCGAACAAGTGTAGAGTTGAGAAGATAATATGAGTGAATCTGCTGCTAAATATGAAAGAAAAGAGTAAAAGTTGAGTAAGACGACTGTCGAGATTAAATATGAGGGCTCAAGCAGGGTGGTGGAGAGTCATACAGACAGAGATCAACATTCAAACATTCAGTTTGTAGCTTTTTCTAGAGTGACAAGTTTACTGTTTCAACTTAACCCATCTTTTTATCTGCATACTTTGCTCAACAAATCTGAGCTTAAAGCCATACCAACACGTATTTTCAGTCATAGGTAAAAAAAACACACGTGGTAGTTGGCTGTCAGTCACAAACTTTGCTTACAGCTTATTTAATTAAAGGACACATTAACCATCAATAAGAGAAAACACTGTGTGGATTTTGCTTCTTACTTTATGAAATCTATTTCACCAGTCTTCATGACTACCGTTAAGAACTGGCAACCTTCCAAACAAAACCCCCATGAGAACAATATTTTATTTGCATAACAGCCAGTTGATGGCAAGAAGGCGTTTCTTGCGAACACAAATGGGAATCCCTCAGACACAGTGGGTGTTTTCTGGTGAGAGCTCGTCTTTAAAAACAAACAAACAAAAACAAAAAAACATGATTGGCCAGACACTCTTTTCATGAAATTCATGAAAATGCTTTGTTTTTAAGCTAAATGTGCTTCTACGCTGATAGTTAAGGTGACCAAGAAACTAGAAAAATAAGATTTGCATATGAGCAAAGATAGAACAATATTTTTATTTTTGTCCTAACAGTGGTGTGTTGTACGGTTTAGAGCTCAGTTCCTTTTATACTTTAACAAAACTTGTCCAATTTTACGCCTCAATCATAAATTTAGGCATGATGAAATATATTGTTTACTGATGTAAACATGGCTGTTATTTCCACGAATCTCTTATACAGCACTTAAATGTCTAAGTCTACTTTTCTTCTTACACATTCATTGAAGGTTTTGCTCAAATATCATGGTCAACATAAAGATATTTGTTTTTAAGGGTAGTAAATTTGAGTTCGAAAGTAAGATCAGAAACCGGTGTGAGTGGGCTCCATTATCCATTTGACTTCACCACAACCATAATGAAAAGTACCAATTAGCCTACTGTTAGTGAGTCACCTTACTGAACGTTTTAATGATACTGGGAGTTTTAATACATAAATACAAATTGTTTTAAAGAGGTAATACAAAACTAAAAGCTGGACTCCTAACCCTGCGTAAGAGGAGTGAACGGAGGAAAACTCCTCCCTTTTAAAGTGTTAATATAAATACCAATCACATCTTCTACAGAAGAACTCCCACTGATTAAAAGACACACACAAATTCCTACTTCTGTTGTGTGGAAACTCCTGACTCTAACAACCAGCCGCCGGTGTGGCTACATCGGCTTTGTGTACGACGACCATCATTTAGTCCCAACCACGCAGGACGCTGTAGTCGGAGCTCGGCGTTAGCTGTTCGTCAAGAGTTTAACTGTGAGAGGGAAGTTTCAGAGAAGATGGCGTGAGGGTTTAAAACACGTGCTGCAAATTGTTAGAAGACGAAGAGCTAGCAGGGTACAACTCGTGCGATGGATCATTGCACTTAATCATGCTGCAAAAGAACGGGTAAGTAACCTCAGCTTTAGTGCGTTCTTTTCCTTTGGCTAATTTAACTCTTATGAGAAAAAATACAGTTAAGCTTAAAAGGTTTTACATCAGTGTTTAAACATAACCTCGATAAGTGTGTAACTTGATGCAAAAATATATCGTGGTTACCTTTCAGGCATTGCTGTGTACAGCTGCACAACGCTGGTCACCATCTCTTTGAGTCGATCACTAGAAATTAGAAATTATTTTCCACCACAAATTGTTATGTTCCACCAGGATGGAGTCATGAGGCGCTGGATGCATTATGGATGCTCCGTGCAAATGCTGCATGCAGGAGTGTGGCTCATCTGTTTAAAGTTGGCATCTCAGCTGTGCTGTGCATCTCTGTTGAAAATGTCCACTCCAGGAATTATTCAGATGCGGCACGGATTGGCACAATGTGTGGGAGTTACGGAAGGTCCACACATTTGGTAATAGCTCCAGGGGAATATCATACAGAATATTCCAACCACTCCGTAGTAATGCTGGCAGAGTTTCTGACACCTGACTGGATTAGCTCCTGTTTACAACAACAACAAAAAACAACTAAACTTGACATATCCATCTCAGAAGTTAACAAGAATCTGATGATTGATTCCTATTTGATTTCTATTACAATGACAATTAACTCTCAGATTTAGAAATCAGGTCATAGAGGTGGACATTATTTTTCATGTCTTTAATTTTTAGTATTTTATGCCCCGTAAGGTTTGTTGTTGTGAAATTACAATTCTTCTACCTTCTAAAATCAAGTCTGCGAGTGGGTTTGCTTATCAAAGACCACATTACCATACCCACTGGGTCCTATTATTCAACCTCATAATGTTTTCAAGTCTTGAGTTGTTTTGGGAGGTGGTTGCTGAATTGTTTAGAGACAGGTGAGGATGTTGTGGAATGTGGGCATGTAAGTGCTCTGGGGGTTGCATAAATGTGTTTTTGTGTGGGAAGCAGAAAACGTAACAGGCTGGTCGCACACTATTGTGAGACTTTACTGGAATATGAAAAAAAAAGTAAGTTTATTTTGCATTGACATGACCTGCCAGGGATGTCAAAGGTGAAGAAAGAAGTAATAAAAAAAATCTGGTCTTAGAAAATAATACAAAATAAAACACATATTTGTAATACGATCTGGCAATTAATTTACATTTTTTATTCTTTTAAGAAAACTCACCCATGCACAGGAAGAATACTTTAACTCCGTGAGAAGAGGCTCCAGTTAAGTTTCAAACCAAGCAGGTTTAGAGCGTGAATGGATTCAAATATTGGTGCAACCAGAAATCTGACTACAACACACCTTAGAGACTCAAACTGCTTTATATCAGAAAAGTCTCTCCTCTCCAAATGTGTCGCCATGACTTAGACACTCCCACAAATAAACATGCAAACAAATTAAATGTCTACATCTACTAACTATAACCCTGCACTGTTTCTATTTAGTAGATTATAAGTGTTGAAACAGTGTTTGTGCATTGTTAGATATGTCCAAAAGGAAAGGTAAGTACTAAAGAGAAACAAAGCAGTTGCTCAGCCGCCGTTATCAGCTGTGTCAAAGCCTGCCACACCATGAGCAGTTTACTGATGCTGCCGCATGCTTACATGTTAAGATAGCATTACACCCACAGAATCACTTGCTTGAACCAGTTAAAGCCAGTTTTTTGGCGACACATAGTACGATTACTGATATCACAATGATGTGGCACTCAGGCAGAGCGTAGGACGTATAAGAATCGACGATTCCTTTGTTCCAGGCTTCTCTCTGCTCCATCCATAAGATGTTGTAAACAGAAGTCCCAGCGCTAGAGTTGTATTCATTTTCTGCCTTATTAAAATAAACAGTTAAACTCTAGTTCTTTTGTAACATCATTCTTAAATGGTTAATTTTTTGAGTTCTCCTCTGTGATAAAATGACCGGAAGTGAGCCGAGGGTGGTGCGTCGGCGAAAATATGGCACAAACTGGAGCTAAGTGCTTGGGGGCATGCCCTCTATGGGGACGTGGGGTCATGAAAAGAGGTGCATGTAAACACTATAGTTCTTAGTTTATTTCAAATTTTAGTTTTAAAGAAATGACAAAAAGTGAACTCTTCATCACTTTGGATACAAGCCCTTTTTTAATTCAATCTTTATGTTTTGATCATTTTTCTAATGTAGTTTTTCTGTTCAAGTTCAACCCACTGATTCAAATGCAATCTGTTTTTACAGAAAACTGGAAAGTGTTTGCATTTTATGCTGCACATTTGTCTATTTAGTTCCTCAATTTATGTCTATTAGCCTTTGTTTCTGACAATTTTCCTTCTTTCATTGTAAAGCTGAGATTTCCACTAACAGATGCACCTTAGACAACCAAAACTCTCGTTTTTCTGATTGTATTTATAGAATTTCTATGCTGGCACAGAAAAGCACTTGTATGAGAAAGAAATTGTTACTTACTGAATATTACATTAACTGGCCTGTTGTGTCAGAGCAATAGTAGTTCAATCATGGCTTGTTAATGTTTGCAAAAATCTGTCCAATAGAGATGCTCTAATAGGATGTGCATTTCAGAATAAACAGATTTTTCACCTTTTTACCACTTTTCCTGCCAAATAGGTTGACCTGACATCATTATGAAACTAATAAATACATATCAGTACTGACATCAAAACTCACTTTGTTTTTATCTTTATTTATTCATCTGGTTCTTTCATGTTTTAAAACGTTTAATTCTTCTAAAGCTCGAGTGACTTTTAGTTTATGGCTCAAAAACAGAAGCACATTTATTAGTTATTTTTCCTTTAAGAACATAAATCAAGTGTGTGTTTTCAGTGCGACATGCCACTCATGTTCTCATTAAAGAAAATGATTGTGTGCCTGAGTTAAAGGCTTGCTCCATGCAGGATGATAACCCTGCTACGTGCTACATGACCTTTTAGAGTTGCGGCTAGAATATAAAAATTCCACCTAGGGTTGAATTTTTCTACTCTGCATTATCTGTAATTATACATTTTAAACTTAATTTCTCATATTTAAACATTAAAATATCTAAAATTATGATCAAAGATCCCCTCTAAAATGGATCAATTCATGTGCTGCTGTTACATGAACCTCTCCCCACTATCAGCAGTACCATTAACTGAACGCCTCGCCTTGAGTTCCTGTTAATAATTAATATTTAATTTTAGCTGCAAGGTAAACAGACTTAAAAACAGCAGGGAGTAAATATTCTAATTAATGAACTTTTCAGGGATCTGTTGTTTTATTCCCTCAGACTTTGGGTAGCAGATTGTGTGACGTGTCTGACAGGGAAAACCCTTTTTAACTTTTGCCTTAAATTACAGTTTAGCTAATGTAAATGTTAGAAAACCTGTGCTGCTGTTTTACTCTGGAACATTTCAGAACTAGTGTCAGGACTAAACTAAACAAATTTCTCCAATTTTAGCTTCTCTCCATTAGCTCCCTGTCAAATTCAGAATAGAATTTAAAATCTTACTTCTAACATACAAAGATCTCAATAACCAAGCTACATCTTATATTAAACATCTTGTTGTTCCATATTTTCCTAACAAAGCACTTCGCTCTCAGACTGCAGGTTTACTTGTGGTTCCTAGAGTTTCTAAAAGTAGAACAAGAGGCAGAACTTTCAGTTCTCAGGCTCCTCTCTTGTGGAGCCAACTTTCAGTTTCTGCCTGTGAGGCTGACACCCTGTCTGTTTTTAAGATTAGACTTAAGACTTTCCTTTTTAATAAATCTTATAGTCAGGGTTGGTTTGGGTTTCCTGAGTTATCCCTTAGTTATGCTGCTTAGGCTGCTGGAGGACAACACATTTCCTCACTCTGCTTTGTAATTTGTATTTGTAAGTATTTCTATCATTTTTCTACCCTTTTCTTTGTCTTCCTTTCTTTAGGAACTACACTTAGACCAGCCATTCTTTGTTTGTCTGTCTCTTCCCTGTTTTATTAAACCCCAGCAGGTTGAAGCAGATGGCTGCTTGTCCTGAGCCTGGTTCTGGTTCCAGTTCTGCTGGAGGTTTCTTCCTGTTGAAAAGAAGTCGTTCCTTTCCACTGTTGCCAGTGTGCTGCTCAGGATGGGAGACTGTGACGACAAGAAGATTCACCGCAATCTGCTGGCTTCCATAGATAGATAACTTTTACTAATTGGCTCTTTATAATGTATGGGCATGTTTTTGTGCAGTGCCCTGAGACGTCTTTTGTTTTGACTTGGTGTCATACAAATAAACTGAATTGAATTGAACTGACTCTCTTTGAGGAGGGGGGAGTTGTTAAAAAGTGTTTCCCTTGTGCTACACCCGCCACAGGACAAAAAAAAATAGTAAAACTTTACTTTCAAAATACACAAGAAGCAATAAATATTTATAAATCAAAACTCCTATTTGTTTGCATTTTGGGGCCTTTATAAACATGAAAAAAATAAAGCAATCGTCACTGAATAATTCACACACTGCTGACTCAGCACCAGGTCTTTGCTGAGCCAGGAGGTGGGCTCATATAGACCAGCGGCCAATCAAAATGTTCTGAACACCATTAAAAAACCCTCAGTTAGTTTTACTTTTACTCTTCTTAATTTAAAAGACAAAATACTTCGCTTCAACATGAATAGGACGGTAAACTAGCAGTGGAAACACATGAGCTCGTAGTCTTTCATCTTCCTGCAGTTTGTGTGTTTTCTAGGAGGCAGTCACGTAGCGCCAGCAAATCAGAGCACTGCACAGAGATGCCTTACAATCACCGTTTCAAGTGAATTCATGAACGCTGCTTGACGCACCACTTATGAACCTTTTCAGCTTCTTTTAATATCGCCACCTGGTGTTTAGGGTCCCTGCTGAAACAGCTGTGTGATTCCCATTCGCAGCAGCATTTACAAACACGATCGAGCATCAGAAAGGCAGCGTGTTTCCAAACACAGATTGCGTTTGGTTTTTCAAAAAGATTGGTAATATTAAGACATCTGCAGGTATAACGGCACAATCGTGACATCATTAACCGGTACGCCTCTGAAATATCTAAACTAAATAGTGTGTGCAAACCTTATGCTTGCTTTATAAAGAACTGGCAGATGGTAAAACCTACTTATGATTATTGTAGCTTTGAAAGTAAAGATACACACAAAAGATTTAAAGGCATCACACATCCAGCCAGAATATTTAGATTTATGAGCTCTTTTAGTCAATTCCACAAAGATGACCAAGCTTGCTGAATTTCAGATTTAATATCAAGCTCGACATTTCCACCCCCATAAAAAAGTCGTGCATGGGAGTTTATATTTTGTTATTTGATCTGATCTCCATAAGACAAACAATAAGACAGACGACTGCAGGATTCTGAAGCTAACACTGGTTATTATTTGACTGCATGAATAAATCTCTCTCTGATACGTTACGCGGCCCCTGCAGGTCAAATCTGTCGCCTTCATGCAATTTCTCCCGCACAATCCACCTGAGCTCTCCACTCATTTCAGTCAATCAAGGTCCACGAGGGCCATGGTTCACTCGGCAATAATTACTCAGGCCGGCTCATGCCATCTGCTTGGGATGACTTTCTGTTTTATTAAGGAGAAGTTTTCAAATGTTAGTCTCGATGGGAGGGGAAAGGGGTTGAATGAGACCAAGAGGAAAGTGACAAGAGAATCAGGAGAAGCCACAGTGGGCATGATAGAAAGTGGCAAACACAGTAATAATATTTAATGGAACAGAAAACGTGACCCTGAATGGAAACAGGCAATATAATGGCACAAACTAAATAGCCAAAGTAAGGCTAACTAGACACCTGAGTAAAGTCCACACATACAGTTCTAATTAGGCCTTTCTGTTAAACTGTTATAGACAGAGACAGTTTTAGTACATCTGAGAAAAATCTAAACAACTACAGTTCAGGGTTGTGTAAGTCACTGATCAGGAGCATTACAAATGACCCGTGTGATTTCTACTTAAGGAGGTGCAATGAGAAGAAGCTTCTCGCTTCAACAACCCCACCTGGAGCCTCCTCACCTGAGGACCAAGTCAACATTTCTCCATCTTCTCTTCTTTGGTTTTTATTTTTCATCAACACAATTGATACGTGCAAATGAATGCCTGTGTGAGTATATGTTTGTTGTGACACTTGAACTACCCTGGATTTGCAAATATACATTAAATTAACTTTGTTATAAAACTAGAAAACGAACTAAAAGAGTCAATTTTATTTGTCAGAGCCCCTTGTGGCAAATCATAACAGTGCACATAAAATTGCACATTAGTCAGTCACTTTCAGTCCCATCTTTATTCAATCCACATACTCATTTTTTTTTTTATTCTTAGAATTTTTAGTTGATCTACATGCTCAGAACAAAGCAAACTGTGCTTTGATAAAAGCACAAACTATGTCTGTAAGGTGGCGTCTGAGTGGGCTGCAGCTGTTGTTGGCAGCTTAAAATTCTGAGAAAACGTGCAAATTTCCCACTGAAGTCACTGAATTCAGAGCGTTTGTGACAAAGTGACCAACAAGCTGTGTGCTCATGTTTTGAACAGCCTGTTTTTTGAAACTCACAATTTATCTTTGTGCATGGCTTGAAAAACTGCATTCTTGGCTGCACACATTATTTTGCAGCCGACATCAGCCTGCTTTGTAGGCTATTATATTTCAGGTACCATACAGTCATGTTTTGCTGCTGATTTGCATTTGGTCAATCCAACAGACTCTCACTGTCCTTTATGTCCACATCTGGTTTAGATGATAGCCGTGACAGAAGAGAAAATGAGAAAAATGTAAGTTGATTGAAGCTTATATCTTCATTGCTATATTAAATAAAAATAATGCACGTTGCATGTTTTCTAATCTTGTGCAGTCACCATAGCAGCCGCCCCAACGTTTTGTGATTTAATCTACTTTTGTACACTTCTGAAACAAAGAAATATAGATTTAGACAATTTTTTTAATAACTGTTGTTTATTGTCATCATTAACAAAGCAATTGGATTGCTATTCTGTAGTTGAAGACTGTTTGCTTCCCATCTAGGAGGTTTTATCAGTTCAAAACTGGAGAAAGCTTCTCGGATGGAAAGTGAAAAGTCTTCAAGTACAGAACAGAAGTTCAGTTTTTGTTTTTTTTTTGTTTTTTTTTATGGATTTGCCTTGTTCTGGTTAACTGAGAATCTACACCAGCATTTCTCCAATTTATACCAGCACTTAAGGGGGGCTACTCACTGCAGTTCGCCTCCTGAAAAGATGAAGCACCACTACTGAGAAAATACAGTCCCTAGAAGAGAAGTCATGCGGAAAGTAAATTTTTCATATACAAACATGAATCATAAAATGTCTACAGAACCAAACCTGCTTGCAGAGTCTTAATCTAACAGTTAAAATGATTGGATTTATCAGTGTAAAAACAATAAAAAAGACAATGTATATTAATTTCATCCCATGTGACTGTGTTGCTACAGTCTGGGGCAAACTATCTCACAAACCGCTACCTGGCCTCTGTAAAAACCAACGTTGATAACTTATACTGAACAAAAATATAAACACAACACTTTTGTTTTTGCTCCCATTTTTCATGAGCTGAACTCAAAAATCTAAGACTTTTTCTATGTACACAATAAGCCTTTTTCTTTCAAATATTGTTCAAATATTTGTGTAAATCTGTGTTAGTGAGCACTTCTCCTTTGACGAGATAATCCATCCACTGCACAGGTGTGGAATATCAAGATGCTGATTAGACAGCATAATTATTGCACAGGTGTGCCTTAGGCTGGCCACAATAAAAGTCCACTTTAATGTAAGTTTTTGGAAACGTCCAGAATTGGTGTGAAATCGGACATGCGAACTACGAACGACTGCAATCAACAGGTTTTCTGCACTTGCACAACTAGAAAAACAACAGTAATAATGGCAGATAGCAGAGTGCTGTTTGCGCTGCACACCTTTTTGAATTTATCGGCGTTTCCGCAGTCAGTCCAAACAAATGTCCGTCTGTTTGCCGTTTCGGATGTAACTGGTTTCATGCTCGAGACGGAACTGTCCGTGCATATGTGCGTGTTTTTGAAATACAAAAATCATAGCGCCAGCTAGCGACCTGTCGTGAAAACCACAGCAGATTCAAGGTTTTTTTGCAAAACAGCGATCGGGATCACAGTGTTGCCGTGTAAACGTAACGTTTTCACAATCAACATCAGAAAAACTCTAATGTTTTCAGTGATTGTTTCCATGTAAACAGGGTCATAGACAGTAAAGGAAACTCCTGAGGTGAATACTAACACATCAGCAATAAATACGGCTGCAGTTTTTTTGCACTTTTTAGTGCCCAAATATCAGCCTGCAGGGCAAACAAGTATTTAATGTCACTGACGATCAACAACCATCAGCATTATATTAAAAAAACTTTTATAACCGTGAATTGAAGTTCATCTAACAAGGCTGCCCAGTGGCCTGATGTGTCATTATGGAGAATCCCAGGTGGAGTGTATTTCTCATACTTGTCACAGTCTTAATTACGAAGCTGCTTTATTTTGCCTTTTTAGCTATCGCTCATGAGTGGAAGTTACACTGAACCAATAAATCATTATTGTTCAGCACGCTAACTTTCATGGTTGGTTAACCAGGAAAAGTGTTTTTAGTTCTTTCACCTTCATCAAAAAACAGTGATGGTGGTGTTAAAATTTCCTCATAAACAAGTCGTCTTTTAGTAACATTAAAAGTAACTGATGACTTCCACATAACAGTTTTCTTTGATAAAGTGCTAATTTATGTGCATAATCACTGAATAAAAGAGATACTGTTTACCATTTAAATCTTCTCTGCGGCTGGACTGAAGCCACAAATCTCCTCTTTTATTGCCCCTTTCTCTTTCAAGAAGTACACAAAATTAGAAATCAATATTTGTTTGTGAATATGTGCCGTGACAAATGCAACACAAAAGCTTTAAGATGTGACATTGCTATTATTTGCTCGTCTGTACCAGCAGCTTTAAAAAAAAAATTTCCCCCAAAAGAGGGCGAGGCCGTTTGAAAGACAAGGAAGTGATGCGACATAATGTTCAAGAGCAGAGAGGCAGCCGGCCCTCATTCATCTAACATTCACTCATTTACACACATATTCACACACAAACCCTAATCTATTACAGATTTTATTTATTTTTTACAACAAAGTATCTTGATAACAGCTGTGTCCTTTTGGTGGCCAAGAAGCTTACAGGTAATGCAGTAATTAGCATTTTCTCCTGCATATCAAAAGACAAATTGCCTCATTAGCTCAAAGTGAAGTATGGGAGAGTTGTCAAAGCAAGAAATATTACGTATCCTGTTGGTGTAAACCAGCGTGCAAATCACTAACCTTCTAAAATTAATGGGATTTTACAGCAGGCTGTAAAATACAGCATCAACAAAGCCCGAGACAAGCTGTTTTCAAAATTGTTTTTGTAACTAATTATTGAGTTTAATTAGGTTGACTTGAGTGTTGAGGTTCCCTCTAAGTGCCAGGTGTGGAAATTCTGATCACTTTTTACTTTTGCCTCTAAGGTTTTTATTTATTCAGACGCTACAAGTAGCTAAATTTATTATTTCTCAAGTAAAGAAAAAGTCTCCTGTTAAATCTCTTTATCCATCGTTTTCTGTCAATAAAAAAATAGTTTTTTCCCTTTTTTTTCCTGTCAGATAGCTCTTTGTGGTTTGTGGTGAGCCAATGGAACCGCAGGTCTGGGCTGAGTTTTAATTCAGCAGTGGCTGATCGAGCATTGATCCGAAAACAGGGACATTTGTGGAGTAAATCTCTTGTGCTTTCTCTAATGATCTACATGTTGCCCTTTCAGAGAAACTGGCCAAAATAAATGTTGAATATTAAACTAAAGAAAAGACATGAGACTTTTCTTAAGCTGCACTTTGGGGCTGTCAATGAAATAACATGTAAAGATTTTTAAACCAGAACTATGTCTGCTTTGTTTTTAAACTAAAAGTAGTATAGTTATTAGGTAATGAAGTATAAAAAGTTCTACTTTATTTTCCCTGACTGGAAAACTGGTGCTTCGCTTTATGTTTAGCTTGTTGCCCCTGTTTAAATTTTGTGAAAAGACACAAAAAGTTCATAAAATTTGACAAAAGTCATCGTTGATGAATATGGTACCATTACTGAGCCTGTCAACAGATCGGCATCATAAGATGCAAGATGTCAGAGGCTGCTTGGTGCTGCTCACTGCACAGCATTTTCCTCTAACCTTGTGTCCTCGTCAAAGACACATACTGTGCTAATTTTAGCCTTCAGCCCCCTAAAATAAATTATTTTTCTCTCTCACTCATGGGCACAAACACCTCAAGCAGGAGGCTGGGCAGCAACCAGAGCTGCTTGGTCCCTGTGAGGAAAACAAAGTGACTCACGCCAAGGACATTTTAGGTTCAGCTTGGCTAAAGTCTAGAAAAAGGACAATATTAGACAAGATGCACAGGTGGAAGTGTACCAGCTACTCACAGAGTAGCTTGAATAACCAAAATATACATATTATCATTTTAGACCAAAAAAAGGGAGGTGTTTTTCTGGTGTAAAATGTCCAATCTATACTGACTGTAAACTCCAGCAAAGGATATCCTACACATTTTATAGTGTCCCAGAAAACTAAGTTTGATCAAACGTGAAAAAATATATATGAACGGCTAATTAAAGTTTACAGCATTTTTGACAATTAGCAATTTTTACCCAGTATAGTAATGAGGTGACAACTATGAGTTGGCCAAAAAAAAGAAAAGAAAAGCAGATAATGTTATATATCGTTTCTGCTTGCACCGCATTGTTGAAAAGATTTTGAACAAGAGTGGTGGCTCTTAAACAAAGCAATTAAACAAAGCAAATATGTCAAGCTCTTTAGAAAACCCAGGGCAGGCGGCCATTGAACCTTTTGGGTTTTTGTGATGGTGGAGGTGTAGAAAGGTGGTGGATAGATGGTTAGTGTCTGTGACTCATGACAGGCTACTGAATGTGAGAGCAGTCAGATAATGAACTGACCCACATTAGCTGACAATACTTAGTTAAGTGGGCTCCCACAATAGCAGACTAGTTATCATTTCTTCATTTGAAGCCAGCACAAAGAAATCTCATATGATGCTTTTTCTACTGACACAATTTAAACTGTTTATCTGGGATATTAATTTATCAATAAATTAGGTATTAGGCCCAGAATTTAAATTTACCAACAAACAGAACAACGGGCAGCTGAATGGGAATCAGACACTAAACAGCCCTTTTCACAAAGGGCTGTGCCTCCTTTAGAGCTTACATATGGCATTTCTATAGCAGCATCAGTGATGCAACCCAGCTGTAATGTCACCCAGCATTAAAATACTATTTTTTTTCGAAGGTTTAGCCTAGATTCAGGCAGGAACTTTGCATCTCATTATGGCTTTAAAACAATAGTTGAGCAGTTTTATTTGAAAGTACAGACTCTGCTCTCAATGTGAATCAGCAATCAAACCCCATGGCTGTCAGAACAGTGCGCGGCGGACATGTCGGTGAAATACTGGAGAAAAGGTCCACCAGAAACAGACAATGTAGAAGGTGTGATGGAGGGAATACAAAGTCTCTAGCTGAAGGGTCATATATTGTATGTACTTAAGAGGAATTCCTCTCTCAAGCCAAATGCAATTTATTTTCATTTGGCAGAAAATAGCTTAATGATGTATCAGTGACTCATAGGTGCACTTTAAACTTGAGCAACAAGTACGTGAGTTTTCAATAGAAACTTTTTTCCATTAAATACATGCAAAACTGTGATGAAAAGCCAAGCAACTGAACAGCATTCAATTAAAAAGACTTGTCTTGGGTGCAAAGTGAAGCTGTTTGGGAGGAAAATCAAATTAGTGAGGACACTGGTTATGGCATACAAGGCTTAAACAGCCCCTACTGTTGTTTCTAAATCCATGGCGAGGGTCACATTATCTGCTCTTTTCCAGCTGAAACAAACACAGCCCCAAATCCTTCTTTTATGATAAAAGCTGAAAAAAAACAGTGAGATTCAGAATAAAAAATAATAATCCTACTTGGCAGATGGATGGGTTTGTTGTGGTAATGTTGTGGTAAGTGATTTTTCCCCTCCAGATAATCAGAAATTCATGACTTTTCAACCAGGAAAAGTGCTCCACACGTCTCGTGTTTATCTGTGATTGTGTACTGTACGTGTGTAAGCTGAAAACACAGGAACAAGCTGGTTAGTGCAGTCACTCACCTGCCCCAGAATTTTGTGATAAAGTTTGTCTGGTCTGGAAAAAACAAAAAAAAGAAAACTCACAGTGTGAAGAAGAGTCAAACAGCTGGCACCACTGCCCTTCCCCGCAGAGCCTCAGCTGCATGCTCCACTGAAAATTACTCCAAATCAACACAACAACCAGATGCTCCATCCTCGTGATGTAAAACCGCACAGGCTGAAGCCCAGAGTTCAAATCAAGATTCTGGCAAGAAGAACTTTAAATCCAGCATTCCCATTTTTTCAGCAATTTAACAACTGAAGAATGTGGCTGCAGCGCACACACTGAATCCTCCACAGCCGTGCTTTGCTTCAGTCAAACTGTCCACATCACCTCATCCCTGCACGAATCAAAGTGCAAGTCTGTCTTTTATTTTCAGCTAATGGTGCAGATAGGGGTTCAGAAGCTCACACAGGGCTTTACATTCAAAGATGTCAAAGAGAAAAAAAGACACCATTTTAAAATCCTACAAAGTTCAACTGAAATCTGACATCTTTGAAGTGAACATTTTGAAATCAAAGGCCATAAATTTAGTTGTAAAGTAACAAAATTAAACACTAGATTTGATGCCAAAAAACAAACATCTTAATATGTATTAGCATGCACTTGAAAGACAGCAGATTAACAAGTAGCATCTGATGTGTACATTATCTGCATACATTTGATCCAATTACGACTATTTCATAAATGTGTAAAAACACACATTTATGAACAAAAACTGTTCACCAGCCCTTCAGCAATGATACCAATTAATCTGCTTTTTACATGTGCCTGGAAAAACATAGGAGCGTGTAAAATAAATGGAAAAAATAGGAAAATCCCAACACACTCCCTGCTTTCTCTAAAGCAAATCTTCCTCAGATGTTTCAGTGCAGCTGAAATGCAGGAGGCACTCCTCTTAACAATCATGATTACCCTATCACAAGTAATGACAACTCTCTGACCAAATAACTACACTCGCTGATTAAAGCTGACAAACACCATTCATAAGGCGTGCCAGAACCAAATGCAGCCACTGGTTGGTCTTTCACTCCTGACGTGCGGCTGCAGGCACATTAGAAGCTCTTCAGCCACAACTGGGACTTAAAGAGAACATTACAACAGTAAACATTAACTATGTGTCAAAAAAAAAAGAAATCAATGTCATTGTGCTGCTGGTAGAAAAGTCAGGAGATCATTAAAGTCAATTTTATTCACACTCTAAGAAAATTACTTTCTATTGTTTTGTTTTTTTTAAGTAATGCATCACACCAAAGAATAGACTGATCAAAACCGCCATCGTTCGCACGACACTGCTAACTTGAGTTTTCTTTAAAAAATATGACAACAATCTACTTTCTCATTTTGTAAAGTTGCCCCTTTGTCCTTTTTGTCCTCCCTACACACCTGGTGCGAGTCTCTGATGACCAAACATCACTGTCGCTCTGAATAAACTTGGTTACCTTTGGTGCTCATCCTCAAGCTGTCACCTTACTTACTGCAGTGTGTTCATTCATTCGTGCCGAATAAGGGCTTTGTACTCGTCTTATGGTCTCACTGGAGTTCCTGCCACTGCATCATTTTAAATGTGATGTTTATTATTTTTAATATTTTACCGTACATACCTATGTTTGGAGTCCTGAGTTTGCCTTTGGATCTTTAACTCACACATAGTGTAAAACCCACTGAAACACATTTGTTTACGCTTTTAAATGTCCAATTAACAAAATGTTCCAATCCGTTAAGAAATTACACAAGATAATAATGCTTCAATAGTGCTTAGTTTCATTTTTTTATTTCCAGAATAGAAAATCCAACTTCCTTTTCTTCTCTTCTTTGCCCAGTTGGCATCAGTAAAATACCAGTTGCCATTAAAAGCAATACTTGTTGGCAACAGCAGCTCTGCCTTTTATAAATACAAACTTGTAAATATCAAGCAAACATTCCACTTTTAGAGCTAGAGTGTGCAGTGTATTCCCAAACGCAAGAGAAAGGTATGTTTTGAATACTAACAGACCAACAGCTCGCACGCCTTCACCTCAAAGCTGCTTTCAAAGCCACACCTCTAAAACCTGTGAACGTGCACGTCACACTCAGCTGAACGAGAACACTGTTGAGAACTTGCGGTAAAACAGTGATGTAGCGAACATACAGCTACCGTAGCTATGCAATGTAATCATCATAAAACAAACATTACCTGCCCAACAGAAACACACCAACCATGGTGTCAGTTTCCGTCCCTGTGAGTCTCAGAGTTGTCGCCACCTTGGAAAAGCCATCCCAGTGTTGACTCTTGTTTTGTCTCTGTCTCTGTTCAAACGTTTTTGTGTTTTCAGTCAGTTCAAATGGACAGCATCATTCCTTTTTTTGTTGTTTTTTGCCTCTGGTAGTTGTGCTTGACATTGAAGGAGCAGAAACAGGCTGCTGCTGTTTGGCTGCCATCCTTCTACTCGTGCCTCTCAGTGCGGCAGAGCTCTGTGGTAAAAATCTGGTGCACTCGCAAGAACTGCACAATGAGGGTGCGCGCAGATGTAAGGGTGGCACATTAAGACAGATCGGTCGACTGTTCAATCATTAAATGAAACACGAAGCACGGTAATGGATGAGTAACTGTAATTTCTTCCCCTCTTTTTTGGTCACTCCAATTTAGTAGTATCTATCGGGATGTGTAGATGTAGTTATCATACATGATAAAACATGCTTTTAGGCATATTGCCTACCGCAGCATTAACAAAAGCTTTTGAAGTAAGCCTCCGAATTTAAACAAAAGTCAGAAGAAGAATGAACAAACAGGATTAATGTGAGAGAAACTGTGACTCTTATGCAATTTCAGTACTTCATCTTCCAGGAAAATGTTTTATTAATGGGGGTCAGTTCAATGCATGACTCATAAATGAACCTAAGAGGGAGATTGATCCTGTCTGTCTGTGGCTGGAAGGGAGACGATAGAAACGTAGATATCTGACCATAAAACTGACAGTTAAGGTGTGTGTGCTGGTGTGTGGTAGGGTATAAGTAGGGTATTTTCCCTAAAGGCAGGCTCAAATTGTGTGATTTCCAAAATCCAAAAAGATCTGTACATGTCCTAAGAGCTTCAAAACAAAGCAACTGGACTATTTTTATGCTAGCTGAAATGGTTTCGCTTCTCGTCCAAGGACTTTTCAATTCAAATAGAAAGTGCGGACTTTCAAGCGCCTCAGATGAGAAGCAAAACATCTTCAATCATCAGAAATATTGTAGATCCAGTTGTTTTGTTTCGAAACTCGTGGAATTTGCCGTGTCCTGGGTGGCTGAGAATCTACTCAAATGGCTTGTAGAGCTCGATATTGGACAGTCTTTATAGTAATCTGCCTCACATTGTGCAGTGTGAGATTTAATAGATGCCAAACTGGGCAATTTTGTTGGTGCAGCAGAATCCTGTATGTCACAAACATCCAATAGAGACATCAGTCCAACAAAAAATAAAGCAAGGAGTTGGAGTCGGTGCTCTTTTTCTTAGATTCAGGTGAAGAAGCACTTGGGGAAAAGATGCTGGCCACAGCAGCAATCACACTGCACAATTTATTGATTTTTTTCACAAAATTTCTGATACTTCTTGATGTTTGTTGTAGGTCATGTTTGTTCACGAGAGTGCTGAATCGGCTGTCAATGAGCCTGTCACACTGAACAACGGGAGACCGCCGATTCAAGCTCAAGACCAAAGATTTCCTTACGATTCCTTCACAATGAAAGCCTTCGTTTAAAACAGGTGAAAACTGCACAGTTTGAACCCAGCTTTTTGCAGTATGTCGTGTTTCACGGTGGCGCAAAGTTCTACAGCTTATCTGAAAAGAGAGACTACATGAAGAGAAAAATGAGGTGGAGTTAAGGCTCGCCCCATCCCCTAACACCAGCTGCTATAAGCTGTAAATACAGGCTGAACTTTATCTCTGGGAAATTTGGAACAGAGCATGGCACAGACATTTCATTAAGGCAAAAGGAAATTATGTCAACCTGTAAAAAAAACAGTGCACACCACCTTTAATAAAATCAAACCAAATCTACTCAAAAATGTCACAAGTTCATCCTTTGTCTGCCTCACATGCAGCCAAGTGTTTTTGTGAAATTTAGCTTTCAGCGCTCACCTTGCAGAAGGAAAAAGTATTCCCTCGTGTTTCTCTAAGTACCCATCCCTACATTTGGGATTAGGTTTGGCTTCATGTTATGGTTTGGATCAGAGTTTCAAGAGCTAGCAGAATGAGCAATGTCATCTTTTATTACTCCTGAGTAGCCTTCCATTATGCATACTGAGTTTAGAGGAGTTGTGGATTTGAGAATAAATGTTCTCTGCCCTCTCAGTCACAGAGTATTAGGAAAGCCTTGAGCACAGCCACACCTACATTTGGAAATATGTGCCACACCAGATTACAGCGTCTCTCTACTAATTGAGGAACGGTTAATGGGAAGGGAGAGATTAGCCTTTTACCCTGAGCAGGGAATGAGCCGCATCTTTATTCTTTCCTCTCCTCTCTGTTCTCCTCGCAAAGACTGGATTCCACAAGCTACGCGCACAATGCCCGCTGCAAATTTTCAGAAAGACCCTCGCTGGCCTGAAGACTGAATCACTTAAATCGCTGTGACAAGGCACCAAGAGCCGATTTTACATTACCCACTGCAGACGAAAATTAACATAACTGTAACACTGCCCGAGGTCACATTTCTTGTTCTCGAAAATCTGCCCCTGGTAACAGAGGAGCGTAATTAAGACATAGTCAGATTAAAGGCCCAGCTGCTGTTTGAGCATAGCCCGACATTTGCATGCAAACATACACACGCATTCTGCACATGTGTAATTAGGCTCTCTGCTTCCCTGTGTTTCCAGTTTCAAAGTCTGTTCCTTGTTTTTTCTTTTTTATCTCCCACGAACAGCACACGGTTTGTCACTCAGAGAAAAAGACTGAAAAAGACTGAAAACGGCTGTAGATGATGTCAAGTAAAGGCTGATATTCTTAAATGTTAGCCTCCTCAAATCCCTGCTGTCCAAGCCAAGAACCCAGCAGCCACCCACTGGAGGAACAGAACGCAAAAACAGTGACTAAACGTTTTTCTCCCACAACCCGAGCTGCAGAAAAGCTCGCAGCGGAGGACAACAATGTTTCAGAGCAAGGAAAAAGCGGTGCCCTGCTTTCAATTTAATATTGCACTTCAAAGGACGGGAAATATATGAGTGGTCTGGACAGAAATAATAGTGGAATCCACCACGCTTGATCGCTCAATGATACGGCTAGGTCCCAAAGCAATGATCTTTTTTTTTTTTCCAATAGAATACCACACATCTGCATCTCCTGCACACAGTATCAGTGAAAACAAGAGCAGTGCATCTTCAGGTGGATCTTTGTGAAAGATAAGGATGAAACAGCAGCTACGTCGTGGACTACAGCTTCTGTGATGCATGTAAAGCTCAGACGGCTCCATTAAAAACACGGCACACAAGCTGCACATCGGTTGGCCTTATTTAAACTAATGGGAGGGAAGTGAGGTGATTCATTAGTGCTTTTCAGACTTCAGCCTTAATGGGCTGAGGAATATCACTGCAGTGTTACATTTCTAAACTTTGAAATGTCCTGACACAAAACTGATTTCATGCAGAACTGAGTAGACTAATCAAGCAACGACATGGGCATTAAATTGTAAACTTCCTGGAACGCACCGAGGTATTTTGGCAGAACAACACTGGGAAAAAAGTGGGAATTTAAAAAAAATTAGACACAGAAAAACATTACAGAAGGCATTTGTTTCCAAAGAACCAGCTCTCAAATTAACTTGAAGAACAAAACAGTACATGCAGGTTAAAATAAATTACAGGTTCAGTTTGAAAACGCATTTTAATGTCACAAAAGACTTTTTTTGGGACATTTGTTTGTAAACATTTCTATCCTTCAACAATATCTGGAATTGAGATTCTAACTTAGCCTCCTTAGAATGTAATTAGGCCATAATATTGTTTGTCTAAAGGGCCGTTTTTCAACATTTCATTGTTGTAATACAAAAAAAAAAGATACTATTCTGTAACTGGATAAGATTAAAATTGAACAGAGTAAAATCTTTGAAATTTTAACTCTGTGGAAGATCTAAATTATTTCAATGCTTTCTCAGGACGGGGAACTGTGATGAAGGGAAGACTTGATGGAATCTGCCGGGTTGCAATAGAAAGCTTGTACTAATTAGCATTTCATAACCTCGGCCAAAGACGTTATGTTTTCAGTAGTGTTAGATGGTTTGTTTGTCTGTCTGTTAGCAATATTACTTAAAAACTAATGAATAGATTTTGATGAAATTTTCAGAAAATCTTGTGGTATGTCACAAAAAAACAAGTGATTACATGTCTACAGTGATCCGGATCCTACAATTTTTTAATGACACTCCGGCCTTGGTGGAGGTTTGGTGTGGCTTTCACACACTACTCCAGATTGTTTTCAAAATTTAGATTTTTTTTGCTGTGTTTGCACCTCCCATCCAACTGAGATTTCGGTGAGTAAAAAAATAATCCCTACTTACTGTAAATGAAATGCATAACAGCCGTCACATTGCATGTCAAAGCTTAAAACAAAGATCTCTTATGATCTATTAGTGCTCACAGTATGTTAGGGATGACTCCCACACCACATTTTAGTTTCATATCTGTAACAATGACTTTTAGCCACTTTGATGTAAGATCCATTAGTTGCATTGGGCATTGAGTTGACTTTAAAAGATAATCAGTTGTGGATGTACATTAAATGAATGCTTCCTGTTTCATTAAAAACCATCCACTGGTTCGTGAGATATTTTGCTAACAAACTAACACACAAATGCAATTTCAACCTGGAGAGACTCACACGGAGAGATAGAGACAATTAGAGTGTTTTATTGGCTAGAGGTCTTTGGCGCTCGGGCCCCGGCAGAAGACGAATTTGCAGAGAACCGCTGTGAGCTTGGATGATCGACGTAGGGTGAGAGATTAGGGTAGTCTTCCCCCGGGACCCGGACCTGGTTATGGCGTGGAGGACAAGAAAGGGGAGTCCAGAGGGGCTTGAGAAAGCAAGGGTGGAGATGGGGGAGGCGGCGGGACAAAACTTGGCTGGCGAGCAGGAGGAGCCGTGGACGGGGAGCCTTATATCCCGAATCTGGATGCTAATTGGTAGCTGCGAGCGAGGATCTGCGACGAGTGATGCTGGACAGCTGGGTGAGTCTGCCAAGTTGAAATTACAGCGAGCCTTCACTACATGATTGTCCGCCTTTCACTGCAGCAGGTGATAAATATACTGGTCATTTTAGTCCCTAAAAATCACACTTTTGCTTGAGGGTAATAAGATACTCAATGTAATATTCTTGTACTGGTTTTTTTTTTTTTAAAGGCTGTTTTGTCACAGTTTGATTATTGCTTAGCAGGAGATCTGTATCAGATGTTTTCAGCTGATAAAACAGGCAGAAGTTCTGAAACGAGTTGTACGATCAATAAAAACATTCAGGTTTTCTTCCATGAAACTAAATAAGCTGCTGGTTTCAGCTCCATATTCAGGAACAAGCTCTTCATCCATCTTGTTGCTTTTCCTATTTACCTTTTGGCTTTGTTGCGATAAACACCTCTCTGCTAAACACTGTAAATGCGCTCGGCGCACTGCACTCTCCGTGACAACAGCATGCACAGACAGTGCAGCGGAAACCACAACCTTGACTTTGACCTCTCTGTGGGAGAGTTTACTGGTCATCTCTAATTGGCCATCTGCCTTATCCTTTAAACTTGATCTGATCTGCATCGCTACAATAACACAGCAAGACGACCACTCTAAAATCAGACACTGCAGCGCTCCTCAGTCCCTGCACCCACCTTCCACAACAACCTCTTTCTTCTCACCTTTTCCACTGATCCGTGTCAAATAACATCCTTTTCCACAAACCCAATACAACATTTCATTATGAGTAAATTGTCTGTTCTGGAGTTCAGCCTGTTTGTGTTTCTGAGTGTGTTCAAATGTTTCAGTGAGCAAGAGTAGCCAGGGGTTTTGCATATAAATGTATCTGTCTGCAGAGCCTAGTTTCAAAGCTTTGATCATAATATGGCCCCTAAAGCACACAAGGTACAGGCACAACTCAGACGAACCATCTGCCAGTAAACATTTCTCACCACTGTTGATTTTTCAAACCATTTCCAGGAAGACACTCTCTGAAGGACAGCTTTCTTTCTTGTTACATACAGTCAAGGTAAATATGAAAAAAAACAACTTTAAATTATCTGATTATTATGGTGAATGAAATGTAAAAAAGAAGAAAAAAAAAACGGTGCCTGAAGTTTTCTCATCATTTCTCTTTTTTCTTTGAGTGCTTGTAAAAATCTATTAAGAGCTCCACATATTGCCGTAATTAGGCATGAAAATGACGGTAAAAGAAATTTAATTTCAAATCAAGTCAAGGTTCATTACTGTCAGAGTGAGTTTGTGCAGATTCATTACGTCTAAATTCTGATGGAACCACAAGCTGCTTCTGGAACGGAATAAAATAAATTACACTTTACCAATACCTACAGAAAACGACATTGACTCTGTATATTATTACACTCCACATAAAGTCATAAGAAATAAAAATTAAATTAAACTAGAGAAGTTGCATTTCCTGCGAAAATGCAGTGTGAATGCTTTTTTTGCTGAATAATTTTGCTGAAAGCGGCTGAAGATATGCTGAACAGCTGAAGTTTAATGAAAACGCAAAAAGTGAAACAGAAGCTAATTTGAAGAAGATTTGCATAAGATAG
>NC_051449.1:20146294-20170315 GCF_001649575.2 Kryptolebias marmoratus
TATGAATGGTTGAAATAGCTGAAAAATTGCGGAACGAGTTAGATGCCGAAAAACGTACGGAATAGTGAAAGAAGAATAATAGATAAGAAAGAGAAACAGGAAAACAATGGTGTGAATGCTTAATAGCATTCACACAATTAAAATGAAACCTTAAGAACATTGTAGAAACGTGGTACTGCTGTGGGCAGGAATGACCTCCTGTTCAGCTCCTAATAACAGCAAAGCTAGAAAAGCCTCTAACAAAACCTACTTTATTATCTTTATTATTGACCTTCGCAAAACGAAAAAGGGCTTTAACTTTTACAGAAATTGAGCTAAAATATGATGTGATGATAGCTGAAACTTATTACCAAAACATACTTTGAGCGCTAACAGATCGTGCAAGACGTTGATATATGAGGTTGTGCGTAACGTTATTCTCAAGATTTAACCAAAAAAGCTCCAACTCGGTTATTTCCCAACATAAGATGATCTTAGCATGAAATTTTTTATTTTTATTTTAATCAGTGTAGTTTTTAGAAGATGTGTTGTATTTTATATTTATCTGTGCATTAGTTTAGTTTCTAAAGTAAATAAGTGACCACATGCGCGCGGATCGCCGTTGAACAGAACAGACTGCACGTGCATGAGATTTTAGATTGTGAAAATATTGCTTTCCTAAAACAATTGTCCCCTTCACATTCAAGATAAGCTGATTGGTTTTGCACTATGCCACAAAGCAGGTCGAGTCAACCGCCTGTCCATCATTTGATTCATAAACAATGCACATTTTATTTGCTTGAAGGATTCAGAGTATATCACATTCAAAAGGAGGTGAGGTTCTCTTCAAATTTCATCTTTTATTTGAGAGAGAATGTATTGTTGAAAATAATTGTTTTTGTCTGCAGAAGATTTAAAAACATCTGCAAGCAAAGCTCTGTATTGACTTGAATCAGAATCTTTTACTTTGTACTCCTGCAGACAAAAAGTGTCATGTTTTCTTTGTAAGGCTTCTCACGCAGCAGAAACGGATGCATAATGCGTCTGTGTTGTAGCAGTTTGATTGGCTCGACTACAACCAGAATTAGGCAGGTTTTGTAAAGAACCTATTAGTCCCTGTCTGCATGTTATCAAGGCTTCTTACATAAAAAGAGTATTCTTGTTAAAGGCTCATTCTTAGGTGGCACCATTGTTTGAGTTAAACAAATGGTTGGCACTGTTAAGTCTTTATTTCACACAGGTTTAGTCCATAAATTTCACTTTTGTGGACGAAACTAATCATAAAATGTTCTTTGAAAGGAAAGGTTCGCTTCATCTAAGGCGCAGATCAGTCGTACACTAATTGAAAAGCCACTGATTCTTCTTTACCTTACATGCTGAGGCTTCTTTTAGCAAAATGCTGAACCACAAATTCCCCCCCGATGTTGTGTCGTGACACAGCTGCCTCTCTCGCTTGCAGAGTGAATGATGCTACTGTCATCATTTTTACCTGTGAGCATGTACAAAATATTGGGTGCCTGGTTTCCCACACACACACACACACATTTTGGTATGGATAAATAGTAAATAACCCACATTTACTTCACAGTTTTCAGTCAGTCTCCATCCAACACATAATCATACTCCTATGAGTGCATCAGAGTCAAAGGCAAACACCCTCTGAACCACTGACCTTTTAATTGACAAACAACTGCTCTTCTCCTGAGAACCAGAACTACTGTATGGTGGATGGTTCCGTTTTTGTCACTTAGGTGCTTTGTAGCCAACCAGACGGCCATGTGGGATTTCATAGGGTGAGCATAATACTTTAACAACTATAGAATGAAGGAGAATTTTGTGTAGACGGATGTAATAACTTATTCTTTACAAAAAGTGTTTATAAGGGGCCATTTTCAGTCCTCATAAACAATTCAAGTAGTTTGCCTGTTCTTTTGTTTTGTTTTCACACTGGCAGTACTGTGGCTGTTTGAGGACTGGTTGTTGTGTCTGCTTTAGTAGGAACTTTCTTAGGCCGTTCGTGTACACAACAACACAACTGTTTTCTCTGACTCCAAACTTTTTCGAATTCAGGACTCAGAGTGGAAGTTTTTGGAAACCTTGTCACAACCCTGGCCATACCTGTAACGTTCCTACATGTCTTTTGTATTTTCTTGTCCTTTCTAAAGCAACTTTGCGGTGTAATTATTGCTTTCCTCGCCGACTGACAGTATCTGTTCCAGCTTCATGACGGAAAACTCACAAAAGTTTGGATGAACTACATAAATTTGAGGGGCACAGCTTGTTATGAAGCCTTTAGGTACAACTGTTTTGACATGAGTTCATTTCACAGTGGTCTAATGGTTGCACTGCCGGTGCAGGAATGTGGGCTGGTGCAATGATCTGAAGGCAGAGACAGGTTGTAAGCAAAGTTTCAACACTCTAATGGTGGTGATGTAACGAGTCACTCCATAGTCGGACAAGAAGGGGTAAATGATGTCCCTGTGAGTGGAGGTGACACTCATAAATCATCCAGCTACACTGAATCATCAATAAAAAGAAGCAACTGAGCTCTTTTGTTGTTGTGTCAGAACCATTTGCTCATCATTCCACTTCACTAACATGGGTCCTGCTCTCTGTTACTCTAACTTGACTTCAGACACCAATAATGTCTTCTGTAGTTCTCAGATGAGTGTGTGCACTCATCCACATAAAAAAATAAAATAAATCAAAATAAAGTGAGACACATTCACACTCGGCTGATCCCAGCATCCCCAGAGCTGTCGACACGAATTCACAAGTTCGCCTTTTGAGTCACATCGAGTGGCCTTTTCCTCCAAAATGAGTCACAAGTTGTGAAGGACTGCAGCTCTAAGAAAAAAGTGTGTGCCAACATCCTTTCTAGTGATTCAGTTTTTGCATTATTTTTTTTTTCATAAACTGAGGATGAAAGGCACTTTCTACCTGTGGCTTGTAGCAGATTAACAAGTAAGTTTTTATCATGTTACTGACACTGCTAAACCATTTTCATATGGTTTAAGCTATCATTATCTACTATCTATTATTTATCATTAATTCAGGTAAGTAAATTATATGATATCTTGACAAAGCAGCTCCGCTATGAGCATTTAAAAGAACAAAATCATTCCAACCAATGACAGACTGTCTAATGTTCACACTTGATACTTCCTAAAACACTAACAACTAAGCACAGCTGCCCGGGGTAAGTTAAAAGTAAATAAAACACTGCATATGTATACGTAATACATAAAGAAAGTAGGTTTGATCAACTCAGAAATGTCATTTGAACTCTTAAGATTGATTCAAATTGCAACATAAAATCTTAATATCAAGTCTGAAACGAGAACCTTGAGTTCAAAGGTTTAAAAACAAATATTGTTTTGTCTATGGAGTCTGTCCTGGGAAAATTATCTGCATTTTATCCTCTGAAATGCAAACCATTTTCTCTTGTAGGTGTTGAGCAGTAAAACGTCAAGTGCATATGGGGGAGGGGGGGGGGGGTAATCTACAGCAGATGTGGGCAAGAGGCTGAGTGATGCTTTTTACCCGACACATTAATCCTTCCTCCTTTCTCTGGAACTTTGTGTGTCCCCACACACACTAATCTGAGATAATAGCTGAATTGGAGCTGCAGACTTCTTAATGATCACTTAGGGCAAGCGGGCTCGGAGACATGCATGCACATAGGAGTGGGCCGGCAAGCTGGGAAACAAACAGCCACAGATGAACACATGTACACATGCTGATGAGACGTTACTAGGGCCACGGCGAAGCTGTTAGACGGTGGCAACGGGAAGCTGGCACAACAGTGAAACCTAGGCAAAAATATCCAATCAGTGTCACGTTGTCAATACATAAAACATTTAGCAGTCTGGCAGAGAGATATGTTTATGGTATGTATCTTTGCCTTTCTTCTTTAACCTTTGTAATACTCGGTTACTGATATACTAGTATTAACAACAATTGTTTTTTTTCTTTTGCAGTGATTGTATATACTTTTGGAACATTTGTCACTAATTTGTAAAGTTGCTTGACAAGTCTGGTTTTGGAATATCCAGATCTGGACGAAAGATTTCTGACTTTAACGTAAAATATAAAAGAGACTTTTGTCCTCTACAATGCACAACACACACAAGTATTAACTCAAAGCCATGGGGTCACCAAAGTGCTTTGTGAGGTTGAGGGTCAATTCTGCCAAACTGTACCTCCTCTTTGTAACCAGCAGCTGCCATTTCGGACCAAGCTATTACCATTTTTGTCCAACGTGGCTGATATTTTGTATCAACTACTGCCAAACTGTTACCATTTTGCACCCATAAACTTATCATATGAACACATCCTTGTGCATACAACTTTGAACACACTGCAAGTATCTTTGTGACCAACCTTGCACAGGAGCCAGCTCCAATTATTTTGCTTAATGGCTCCGTCACGGTGCATGAAATACGCACATGTCAGGCGCTTACTCTCAACATTGCAGGTGTACCGAAGCAGATGCTTGTTTGAAACACAGAAACAGCACAACCTGACCTACTTTTATTTTCAGGCAAATATATTAAATTTGTCATGATTTGAAAAGGACTGAAATTTTATATTCCTTCTGTCCTCTGTATGAAGCAGACTAAAGTTGGTACGCAGGAGGCAGAGGTGGGTACCAAGAGACCTGTGGCAGAAGGTTTCTTTTCAAAAGTATGAGAATGAGATGACCAAATCTGCAAAGGTGTGGTTGACCTGGAACCACTAAAAACTGCAGACAACTAGTTCTGTTGCAGTATTTTTTCCACTCCATGTGTCCAAACAATGTCTGAGTTTATTATTTTTTTTGTTAAGCCACTAAACAGACGTAAGAATTATAGGAAGCATAAAAGCAACACCTGTATTCAAAGGATGAACCAGTGCTTACTACATAACAGACAACTTAGCAAAGAACCAGATTTAAATTGTATCTTCAGGTACTTTGTTACCAGCAACATATCTCTAGGAAAAAATCTTTTCTTTTTGCATACACAAAAATGCCAACAATACCGCAGTTTGAAAGCCATAAAAAAGCATTTTTGTACCAATAAAGGGATTCCCAAGAAGCCATTACCCTATCAATTTTTTCACAGCACTGTAAGACTGAAAAATCAGTCCCAAAGGCATCACCGTCCTCGGGCTGTACCAGGAAATGTAATGCTCCAGTCAGTTTTGTGTAAAAAACACTTCTTCACCCACAATCAGAACGAGAAAAGAAGAAATATTGATTAAAAGCTGACGCTACCCTCTGTACACAAGGGAAAATGTGCAAAATCACAGCAATATCCCTTAAGTTCTTATCTCCTTGATAAAGTGCAAAGTGTTTACCAACTCCGTAGTTTCTCAGCAGCAGCAGATTTTCAGTTTCTTGGTCAAACGAAAAAGATAAAAAGACACAAACAACAGAAATTCTGTCTGTTTCAATCGATCCAAGTTTTGGAATTGCTAAATTTTCTGTCTAAAATTAGGTTTTATCAGAGCATAGATAAAAAAGCTCTACAGAGCCATGAGGCTAAAATAAAATGACAGAACATTAACTGGCCAAATGGAAAACATGCGTCACTGTGTGGAGAGATAAAAGAGATGAACAGTTGTTAACAGCAGATTATGCAGAGAATTTGACAGGAACACAAACAACCTCCACAACACACCCAGCGGGGTGAAATAACTTCTTCTCTCACTCTCTATCAAGTCAACTTCCTGGGGTAGCGGGGGGGACTACATCAACATTCTGACAACTTTTCTCTGCTGTCAAAACATTATGAAAACAGTTGAGAAAAAACACAGACACTGTATGAGAAGACACATCCGCATATCCCAAGACTTGTTTTTAACTCTGTAATAAACAAACACAACAGGTTCTTTATCCTGAAACCAGTACAGCACACAGGACCTGTGCTTCTATTTTTCTGCTCGCATACAACTACAACCCCAAATCATCACAGAAAATGGACGCCAAAACAAAACAGTTATCCCTAATTTAAATGGACATTTTTATTTTATTTTTTTTGCACTGAAGTATAAATCCAAAATATTTTATGCCTGTCCTGTCTGAACTCCTAAAAAACTCAGACAGGAGCAATTTAGACCTCGTGATGAACTAAATAACGTTAACAACAACAGCAACAAGAATGATACCATTATTATAAATGAACTTATTTATGGTAGATATTATGAATGTTAGGTTATCTCAATCAGGTGGTTTTAAGAGGTGGCTTCATGGGGCTCAGAGGCAGCAGGGATGCAAATGCTGTTTAATAAACACTTACACCACCATCAATTTCACATTACATGTTTTATTTTACAGATAATTCTGTGTCTATAGCCGTAGTAGCAGCAAGTTGTAGCACATCTGGTGTGGCTTAGGGCACTTCTGGCAGGATTGTCATAGTATTTTGAACAAAATAACTGTGATTGTGTACTGTGTAATGAATACAAAGTTGACTATAATATAAAAGTTTGAATACCCGCAACCCTTAATGCTGAGTGTCAAGCAGGGTGGCAATGGGTGGCCCATTTTTACAGTCTTTGGTATGACCCAGCCGGGGATTGAATCCACGACCTCCCAGTTTCAGGGCGGACACTCTACCACTAGGCCACTGGCTGAAACAAACAGTTTTTATAAATTAAGGCCAATCAAGAACATATCTACAAGTGTTAAAATATAATTATGGGCAATCATATAACTGCATCTGTGTGTGTGCATGTCTGTGTGTGTGTTGGTGTGTGTGTGTGTGTGTGTGTGTTGGTGTGTGTGTTGGTGTGTGTGTGTGTGTGTGTGTTGGTGTGTGTGTTGGTGTGTGTGTGTGTATGTGTGTTGGTGTGTGTGTGTGTGTGTGTTTGTTTGACAGCTGGCAAAATATTTAATCAGCTACTGGATGGATTTTAAAACCTAAATTCTCAAAAAGTAATCATTGGATATACATCTTCAACTGATTAACTTCTGGAGCCAACCTGATCCGAGACGCCTGCCACGGCGGATCAAACTTTAAAAAAACGCCCGCAGAAATGGCTTTAACTCGGCCACTTTTACAAACATTGAGGTAAAATCTGTTGTGGTGGTAGTTGAGAGTCATCTACAACACCTACGCTGAGTGGTAACAGGTCACATGAGATTTCAAGATATGGCGTGAGATTCTGTGTTACGTCAGTTTCAGGATTTTACCAAAAATGGTTACAACTTTGTCAGAGTTTAACCTGGAAAGATAATGTTTGTTTAAAATTTTGGTGTGATATATGGCGGGTGATGTGCATTCCTTTAGGAAATGCTAGGTTTTTATGAAACCCCACTTCAAAATGGTCCAAATATTCTTTTAAAATGTGAAAGAAGAATGAAACTAAATAAAGCCTTAAACTCGTCATTACTTGGCATCCTCAGTAACGTCTTTTAATTGCTTTTTTTCAATCGAGTTTGTAGATTTCACTACTCAAAACTACACCCTCTTCTATAATCAGAAGGCATTATTTTGCAAAAAAGGTGCCGTGAACTGCACTGATAGGATGAAGTCTGCATAGCTCAAATACATTATTTCAAAAGAAAGGGCACATAGCTACCAGTGCTCCAAAACTCACCGTTAATAGAATCAAAGTCTTAATGTATCAGTGATTTTCTTTGTGGATTTATTATTTAATTTTAAAACAATCTGTTGTTTTAAAAAAGAAATGAGTGCCGCAGGAGGTAAAAGGTTGCAGTGATTTACGACAGCAATATTAAAAAGATAAAACCAAGAAAATGTTATTTTTCCTCCATTTGTTTTTTTAATTAGGAAAAGGTTAAAGTGTAAAATGCAAAACATAAGCAACAAATGAATGACTGCTGTGCAGTCACGTTCCTTAAACTGAGGGAAATGCTTGAAGCGCTTTAAAGCAAAACCTAAAGATAGGGAATAAAGTCAGAACACTGATTGCTGCAGTTGGAAGCAATATTAAATTAAACAAATAAGTAATAAATGTGTTTTCAGACCAGTGGCTTCAAGTGTAGCAGAGGTGGATGCATCAACTGAGAGGCTGTGGCTTAAAAACCAAACAATGTCAACAAGAGGATTGTTTTAATGAACTTAGCTTCAAAAGTCACCTGAGTGCAAACAAAAAAAGTTTAAGAAAAGAAAAGAAAAGGAAAGGAGGCACAGTTTGGTGCTGACTCTGCACACTGCAGGAAAACAGAGGGAAGACTTTGAGCTCTGCGTGGAGAAGTGAAGTGCCTCCCAGCAGGTATGAATGTTAAATTCATGAATGCGGGATCATGTCGATCATTATCACATCCAGGGATGAGAAGAAAGTCAAGCGGACATTCTGGACTTTGAAGGTAAGACAGATAGATGGAAAGTGGGTGATATGCTTCTGTAATCAGGAGGAGGATTAGACGGCGCCTCCGTGTCAAAGAGTTGGCACAAATCTGACTTCAAGAATTCAAAGGAGGAATCTTTTGCAGCTTTTCAGCTCTGAAAAAGGAAAGAGGCAGAGTGGCTTTGAATCCCATCCTTACTGGAACAGTTAGGTAAACAGAGGGAAAATACATTACACTCAATTTCCTTCTCACAGAAATGGAAAGCTCTTTGAATTAATTCATTCGGATTTACTTATGGATCCCATAATCATGGATATGGCCCATGCTTGCTTCCTGGCATGCTCATGAGTGGAATTATACATGTACGAATGTATGGGGGCGAACATGAGCGACTGGTCAGTGGGGAAAAGCGTTCAGATGATGGGGGATGGTGGGGCGATGAAGAGATGGGAACACAGTCTGGTGGTATCACTAGTGGGGGATGGGGTCAAGGGAAACAGGGTGGAGGATGGAGGTGCATCGCTGCTATACCACCAGAGCAGGAACTATCAGCGTTTTAAGAGCGTAACGCTTGTCCCGTGGTTCGGCTACCAGCTCCAGTCAGGTCAGAAATTAGGTGATACAGGAATGAGAAATAAAGGGCTGCACCAAAGGTTTCATCCTGTCAGCATATTTCACGACCACGGTCTGCTGAGCACACTCACTCATTGGGTTCTGTGGCTTCACATTGTGCTGGAGAATAATTTATTGACAACATAAGAAGGACTAAAACATGAGCTTAGAAAACTAATCTATCTACCTAACGAAACCACAACTGCTCTGTAGTGAACAAACTGTGTGTAACCGGCCATTACAACATTACAACTAGGTGCAAATGAAGAGAAAAACATTATGTTGTTATAATGGAAGCACACTCTAGCCAGGGGATAGTAAATACACATCAGGATGTCTTTGAAGCTGATTTGTTGACAATGACAAGAAAAAACTAATTTGGGCAGGCCGACCTGTTGTGCTGTCCAACACACAAACTGATGATGCTCTAAAGTGGTCGGTAATGGCAGACCCTGTTCACACATCCGCATTTTTCCACTGGAAATTGACAACAATGAGGAGCAATGTAATTGAATAATTGAGTTGTTAAAATGGCACAGTCCAAGAGCGAGATCTCTTGAATTGTAACTCTTTGTTCTTGTTCCAAACAAAAACATAGGTATCTTTATTTCCACTCATTTTCAATGAACGCAGCACTAAGATGTAAACGAAAATATTATGATGCTCCTGCAGAAAATGCCTCAGTCTGCACAGACGGCACTACAGCTAACTGTTGCTACTATTTGTGCTTGCAAATAACGTCTGCAAAACGTCTGATGATGTAAATGTTTATAAATTTGCATTTGAAATAACAGTTATAAATGTATATATATTAAATAGACTTCTTACAGGAGTTTAAAACACAACACCGCTATAGATTTTTCCTGTCTGCTTGAGTCACAGCTGTGGCAGAGATGAGTTTACCTGTCATCTCCATGCTTCTGGTTTCTGTCAAAAATGGTTTCCTGAAAGGGAACAAAAAACAAACAACCACAAGCTGAGGCCGATCGGCCTGGAGGGCCGTCATCCACCATCAAAAGTGCCTGCTATGGCAGAGCTGCATCATGCAGCAATGAAAGAACGTAGCCTGATCCGATAAATTACATTTGCTTTCACATTACATGAATAGTCAGCTGCATGTAACCCCGTGTGAGGACAACATGGCACCAGGATGGATTACAGGAAGAAGACAGGCTGGTGGGGACAGTGTGATGGGGGCCCTGCCAGTCACTTAGATGTTACTTCGACATGTATCAGCACAAACGTTGTTGCTGACCAGCTCTACCCCACTGTAGAAATGATATCCCCTGATGGCTTTCGGACTTTTTCTGCAGGATAATGGGCCGTGTCACACTGTAGGAACAAGTCAGGTTGGTTAGAGGGACAAACACGATTAAGGTGGTGATTATGACTTCAAATTCTCCAGACCTAAATGGGCTTTAATGTCTGCAGGATGTGCGAAACAACTTAAAACTTTCAGGTCTTAAAGGATCTCCTATCGACGGCTTGACCTTCAGAGGTCTAGAGGGGTCATTGTCGTTTGAGGGCTTAAAATTAAGCAGGTTGTGGAAATCCTACATCTAATTGGTGTATGTACAGGAAAGGGGGCTGAAGAGCTCTTCATTGGTAGAACACAAAACAAAACCTGCAAGAAATTCACAGAATGCAAGAGCAAACGTAACATCCTTAGCTTATTAACAGTCTACGTCTGCAAGGACACCAACTCAGAAATGGATTTTTCTTTGCTGAGACTCTGAGTCTGCCTGCCCACGTGGATGCAGCAACCCACGCATGGAGAGGAAATGGACACAGAGTGAAGGCCAGTCTCTAATATAATGCACTGTATTGCTTGACTGTCACAGTCATCAAATGGTGGCTAGACTCATCGAAGTTAAAAAGCTTTAGGGAGTGATTTTTACTCAAACCCTAAATGTGTCAGAAGCTCCTCTTGATGACAAACACACCAGTGGTCATAAAACCTTGCAAACAATTTTCTGTTTGATTCATAAAAGAAAAAGAGATGCTATAAAGCCCAGGGAAGTAATGGTTTTCTACAAACAATCAGGCTTTGTTTTTTTGTGCACGAGAAGCAGTGACACATGAATGTTTTAGAAGCAAAGATGCTCCAAATGACCTGCTTTCATTTGCATGCCTGAGGACACACACGCAGGAATCCAATGGCAACACCTCCAGACGTCCATAGGAGCCAAAGCGTGGTTGTATACAGCATGACAGGTCTGAGTGTGTGGGAGTTTTGGAGACGCAGGAGCAGAAACGAGCACAAACAGATATAGGTATGAGGAGAAAAAAGAAAGCCTAGCGCGTGCACGCTCCAAAGGGGAGGTGCAGAAATTCCTCCGGAGCCACAATTAACCCAGACACAAAAGAAGATAGCTGCACAGCAAGCGAGCACAGCTCTGGCACAACTTCACTGATTTCAGCACAAGCTTTCTTCAAAAAATAGGCCAATGGCTCCCAGTCCAAAAGAAAAAAAAACCTGTAATTTTCCTGCTTGTGCACAAAACAACACGTCCATATGACACATGTTGGAGCGTTCTGCTCAGTACAAGATGCAGCACGCTGTCTGTCTGTGTGTCACCTGGACAAGCTTTTTCTTTAAAGATGATTGAGAAAAGAGTTCCAGTCAACCAACTCTAATTTCAAGAAAACACACCTATTTAGCTGGCTTTTTTTTTTTTAAAGGGATGAAATCACCAGCACACACTCTAAGCCTGAGGCAAACACACATCCTCTCGTCAGGCATGATTTCACTGAGGTCTATGTAAAATCTCCTAGCTTTTCTACCCTTCTAGAAATAAGGGTGCATTATGGATACCGAGCAAATAAAAAAGAAAAGTTCTAATGCAGTGGGAATAGCAAATCCTTCTTCATAATACTACTATGTTATGACTGGGAGCGAGAGATGATGTGTTATGTGTTTGAAGGTTATCAGCTGTTAATAAGATACAGAAACATCAATGAATGTTCTAATCTCAATCAAACAGCACAGCTCTAATGAACTCTGGATGAAAGCATGGCTTCAAGATGAGATTAATCTAGCAAGCTTCTTAAAGAGATGTCCCAGCAATTTTGAATTGTTTTCTTTTTGGGGTTTTTTTTGTGGAAATGTTATGAACAATAAATAATCTTAACTGTTGCAGCTCTTTAAACGACTTCCGTTTGGGGAAAGAGATTTTTGTTAATGAGCTACGCAATTTTGAAGACGGAGCAAAATTGGCTTTAGAAGTGGATCAGCTTGGATTGTACTAATGAGCTAAGGATGGCTTGTCTGTGCAAACCCACTATCAAAGCAGATCACTGCTCTCTTAAAATGAATTCAGTCGTCCACATTTCATTATGAGTCATGCAAAGATTATTCCTTCAACCTTTACATTGTCACCAATGTAGCATCCCACGTTTATTTTGGCAGAAATATTACAAAATTTCTGCTGTAAATGAGCCCAGGCTGCAGCAAAAACACTAAAGTTGGCTGCTGCTGTAACTACATAATTCTACATAAACACCCTCGAATGGCAATTTTGACTGTTATGAAAAAAGGTTTGGAAAACAGTGTTCGAATGATGAGCTATGAAATCTTTCAGACTGGAACCGTTTGAAGACGACAGCAATCCACTTCGGTGTTGGCTCGTCAGTCTTCATGTCCTTAAACTTTATTTTCCTCAAACTAAGATCATTCCAAAAGCTATCTACAATAGGTAAGATAATCATAACTTTTACGCATAACCCCACTTCAAAATGTACAAAAAAAAACCTTGAACAAATGGAACTGTTTTTGATTAAAATAGCAGTATTGTGAGTTTCCCTATGTTATTGCAAATTATCCTGTTACATACAGCTTAAGATGGGAAACAGTAAGGTAAGCTGTAGGAAAATCTAAAGCATTGAGAAGGAGGGATTAAGGGTGTTTGAAGTGATCTGATCGTCTCTTTTTTGACATTTCTCCTTCTTGTTCCAAACATCCTGTGAAATGTGTGCCACACTTCAGTCACCGCAGCTCATCTCTCACGTGTGTTAACACCGAAACACGGGTGTAATTTGCCCCCACTGCCACCTCCATTGCAACACTTACGGCAGTTCTCTTCGTCGCTGTTGTCTGAGCAGTCGTCGTCGTCGTCGCACCTCCAGATGGTCGGAATACACCTTTTGTTGTTGCACTGAAACTGTCCATCCTCGCACTCATCGGTGGCTGGAGGAAAAGACCACATAAAACAGAGAAGGGGAGATCAGAGTCCAGACGGATGAGAGGCACAGGGGTATGGATATGGAGCAATAAGCGCTTCTTGAACTGTCATTTGCAAATGAATGCCTAATTGATATGCAGCCTCCACTCGGGTCAATTGGATGATGCGCTGGAAGCGTCATTGTCCCTGTTTTCGTGCTTTGTCAGGATATTACAGAAATAAAAGGAGGCCCGTTGCTTCACTCGGGTCTTTAAAAGGAGTAGGCGAAGGTTCAGTCTTGGCTACTACCTCTAATGCAGGTTACGGATGCTCACAGCCGGGGAAACACATGACTGACATAGCTGTGGCGTCCTAAACACAGCAAAGCGTTAAAAAAGACCAAACCAACACACTGCTAGGCTGAAATAAGCCTTATCTCTGAGAGAGAGAGAATAACTGGGAAAAGTCACCCATTTCTGTCTGCTTCCATCCTAGCTATCAGGTGCACGCGCTAGTAAGTACCGGGAGCTCCTCATCACACAGCGCCGTTCAAATGTTAGACCAAAAACGCTTTAACGCAGGAAAAACACACACAGAGACACGTAAAAAAAACACAGTTCTGACCTTCCAGGACCGGAAGCCTCAGGAAAAACAAATGGAAAAGTAGTAATGTCCTTATATCCGGCCACATTTCTGGAGGAGGCGACGGAGCTCAGTGACATCCACAAAACAAAGCCCAAAAGCCGCTCTTGTTGTGGCGCTGCGTCGCCGCTGAGCTGTCCGACTCCTGGCTCCGAGAAGCCCCGCCCCCGTCCGCCTGATTGGCTGCTCGCAGCGTGACGACACGAGCTGGGGCGGAACAAAGCCAAGCAGAGTAAATTACTCTTCAGGAAAAGTTACTTTATTTTCATATATTTGTATTATGACCTTTTTTTTTGGTAGGTTTAAAAACTAAATTTCTAAACAAGCGTTTTGGGTAATCTATAGAATGAAACTAAAATTCATCGACTATGTTTCATGAGGGGAATAGAAAAGCAGTAAAAGCATGAAACAGTGCACTTCCCTGTAAAAATGGATTTTTGAACAGCATTAAATGAGACCCATGAAGATTATTTAAATCTCAATCAAGAATTTTAGGGAGTAAATGTATTTGCAAGAATGGACAAATTTGAACTGCATTAACTATACATTTTAAGTAACAACTGCAAACTAAATATTTTAATTAAAATTAAACCGAGGATTAGGAATGCACTGTAACACACTTCATGAGCATTTATGTCAACAGTTAACTTTTTATGCTTTCTTATCTCTAAAGTTTAATTTGATGTTTAAGCAAATTATAATTTACTAATTTGACATTTTTTAAAATTGGTTTTAATTTAAATAAACACTAAGAACTGCTAGATTAAAAATAACTCAGTTTGTAACGCAGCACTGGGTCCACTTTGGACCAAGCCAACCCTGACTAGTTTTAACTCAGCAGCACTGAGTTATAATTCGACCCAGCAAACAGCGTTAAGTTTCTACCCAAAAATTTGGGTAATAAAACTATTTTGTTGATTAAGTGCTATTGAAAAGTTGAGTTAAAAAGAACAACCCAAAATCTGGATTGTTTGATAATTACAACATGGGTTGGTGCTAACTAGCTGGCAGCACCTTTAATTTCTGTTTTTTTTACACTTCTTATACAGTCCATACATTAAAACATTTGCATTTTGTCAACTTAGATTTTGAACTGGATATATCTAGACCTCTGATGGGAACCTGGAAGTTGAAACTGGATGGGACCAAAGTTCCAGTACAAGTAAACAAAATGGAGCATTGCCCTTGGTAGTATAATATATATATATATTTCTTTATTCTTTTTTTTCAGGCATTGACTCTTTTTCTTACAGGTTTAGCTGTAACCAGTTATTTTGTGTTTAAAAGAATGGTCATGTAACACCATGATTGTTTTTTTGAACAGTAGGCACGACTTAAAGCCCCACATCCGATTTGCACAGACTCCAAAAGTACAACATGGCAGCGCACAAAAACCCCACCCTACTGGCTTCAATTCCCTACAACAAGAGAAGACAAAGGCATTTGGTTTATAATACTGTGTATACCATCTTTGGCTAAGAAAAGCGAGTTCAAAAGTTCAAAATTTCCCCAGAAATTTATTGGTTTAATATGCTACTGTCTTTATCCCTTCAGTGGGCTTCATGTTAAATTGAACCGAAGTTACAAAGGCATCTCTTCCTCTCTTCACCTACAAGGGCTTCAGGAGGGTTAAAGCAGACATTATTGTGTTTAATCGCCATAACAATTATGTGGTGTAGCATAAAAATAAAACACAAAAGCTCTGCAGGTCACTGTGACCACTAGATAACATTAAAAACTACTGATGTAAAACACACAAATGTCAACCTCTAGTTTAACAAGTATTGAAACACATGCATGCATTATGTACACCCCACAAAGTCCAATGTAGATGTTTTTTTATTTATTTATTTATTTTTTTTGTCGTGCTGTGAAAATGGAGGCAGAAAATTGTTTCCTCTGAGGTTCATTAAAATGCTGAAGTTCATGAATAGATAATATCACTCTGAACTAACTGCCACTGAACAGCAAAAGAAGGATGATAATGTTTTTCCTCATCTGTGTGTGTGTGTGTATGTTTGTGTGCTTGTGTGCTTGCCTGTTAGCAAAATATTTCATGAACCAAAGGACAAATTTGAACAAAACCTACAGAAAGGAATCACTGGATGTACAGCTACAACAGATTACCTTTCAGGGTCAAGCTGATTTAATATGGGTGCCACAGACAACTGACCTAAAAAACACAAAAATGTCTGCAACTCAATTTAGCAGATATTGACCTAAAATTTGGTGTGGTAGTAGCTGAGACTGATACCGGACACATATTCTGAGCATTAAGGATTGGGCAAGATCTTAGTTTAAAATTTTCCCAGTAACTAATTGGAGTTAAATTTATGTGTCTGTTAGCAAAACTTCTCATCTCAACCAGCTGACCTTAGAAAGCACAAAAACGGCCATAATTCAGCCAAGAGATACAAAGAGATTGAGCTAAAAGTTGGTGTGGTATTAGCTGAGAATCATTCACAACACACACTCTGAGCATGAAATCATGCAGTCATTTCAAAATACTCGTGACATTATTTCCAAGGTTTGACCAAAACAGCTACAATTTTTTTTTTCCCAGCAGAAGACGATTTCAGTCTAAAACTCTGTCATGGAAGGCAGTGGGTGATAATCCTAACCCTAACCCTTTAAACGAGGCCTTTTTATTTTTAATAATCATGACTATGAACCTTAATGCCCTCAAAGCGTGCTTGTCATGGAGAACATTAAATTTGACTCATCAACCTTTTATATTAATTTATAAAGTAATGCACAGTTGTCCTACACGGTAGTTCAAATATTGGAGTCAGATTAACTTGCCTGCTGCTTATACGTTGAAGCTGAATGTCTATAGCCAGTCATTGATACATATGAGATAAATGTAAGGTTTGTTGAAGCTCTTTGTTTAAACCTGAACCTCACTGCATGAGCAAAAATTAAAGCAATATGTGTGCAGAAAAGGTTGACACAGTAAGTGCCAGAAAAGAGGGATGGGCACAGGTTTGGTCTTATTCAATATAGAACAAAGTATCTTGTAGCATCTGTGAATGACAGATGATTTTAGCCTCTTATTCGCAGAATAAAGATATTCCTGAACCTCAGCCTAAATAATGTAGTCAAAAATCTCAATTTTTACATAATTTATTCACTGCGCACCATTTCCCTTATCATGACACTCTTTAAAAAGAACTGAGATTGCAACAAACACTGCAGTAAACATTAAAACATGATAACAAAGTTATATGAGACAAATTACAGTTTATTCAAAGAATTATAAAATGACTTATGATTAATGAGGCAGCGGCTACAAACACAGTGGTATTTCTTTGCTGATCTAAATAGTTCTGCTCATGTTGATCAGAGAGTTGTATAAAGGGGTGATGCAGAGAGTGAGAATCCTCTTCATTGTGTGTATGTTACACCCGCTGAGGGAGTGAAATCACTTTGAAACCATGACAGACTGGTGCAGTGATGGAGACATGCGAAAGCAGACAGCAAGAATCATGAGGTCAGGCCATGTAATATCCCTGCGGTGTTTTTGTGCTCAGTTTGGTGCAGTTTGAGAAGTAATTTATAAATCTGTTGCAGTTCACAGCAGCCAGAAGCTTCTTCTGACATAGAGTACTGGATCTACTCTTGTAACAGGCTTCTGAATCATTTATCATATTAGCAACAACAACAATAACAATAAAAAAAATAATGCCTAACATTTCTAAAAGGAATGCATATGACCTGCTGCCTTTTATGCCAGAGTTTTAGACTGAAATCATCTTGTCCTATGTGCAAACTCACAGAATATTGTGAGATCTTACATGATCTGTAAGTACTCAGAGTATGTGTTGGCGATTACGCTCAGCTACCACCAAGCTGAATTTTAGTTCAGTATCTGGAAAATTGGCTCAGTTACAGCCATTTTTTGTTAGTTAATGTGGATTAGTTGTGGTGGCTATTTTGAATTGAGTGACTCAAGTGAGTACATCAAGTTCCTGAAAGTTTATTAAAATCCATCAAGTTGTTCATGCGATGTTTTGCTAACAGACAGACAGACCTGACACTAATAGTTAATGGTAAAGTTTTAAAAACAGATCTTGCACAATCAGTTAGCACTCAAGATGAGTGTTGGAAATGACTCTTAGCTACCCTCACACCAAACTTTAGTTTATTAGCTGTAAAATTGTCCGAGTTATAGCTTTTATTGTGTTTGCTAAGGTTGCTAATCTGTAGTGGCCATCTTGAATCAGGTTCATTCCAAAAGATACTGAGTTGTATTTGTCTATCCAGTGATTGCTATCTGAATGTTTCCTTAAAATGCTATTATTATGCTAACACTACAGACAAATGAGTCCACACACTCAAACATGAGCAAAACCATTCAACGGGAGGAGAAAACACCGATGAGGAAGAGCTCAACCATCAATGCAGATGAAACCACCAGTCTCACCTGTTTCACTTTCTGCCAGAAACTCTTGAACCAAAACCCATCCTGCTCAAGAAGCAGATTATTAACACTCCGCCTGAAGGAATAATTGGATATAACTCCTATCTGTATGCAAATTATGCAACTGTTAAGGTGAACTGTAGGCTTTAGGGCTTTCTAAAAGCAAGTTCAAGAGAAAAAGGTACCTTGTATCTCTTTCATTAACCAAACAGCTGATAAAGTACTCTAACAAAAAGGCTCATCTGCAGATAAAATAAAATAATTCACTAGTAAAGTCTACTGACTCCCTGCCAGAGCAAAAAAAAAGACTGTCTTTCATATTCAGGTCACAGACTCTAGCTGACAACATAATCATTTCAAATAGCGATAAGCTGTAGGAAAACTTAATCCTTCTGACTCACAATCCGTAGTTAATGCACCAGGAGACACTCAGAGACTGTTGTACAAGCAACTGCATCAGCGATGGGATTGTCAGCAGAAAATTGTGCCAGCAATGAGTCTTTCTGTCCATTAAAAGAAGAAGCCTGGCTGAAGCAATGTAGGTGTGAAAATCATCAAAAAAAAAAAACTGATATGCGGGATGACCCTTAATTCACCCCATCACATACCCTGGCTTTGATAACATGTTGGTTGACCCTTTTTCCCTTTAGCCTGGGAGACACAGCACTCACAATCTCTAAAAAAAAATAAAGTAGAATGAAGATGCTGATTTGTCAGATCACAGGTTGACAGATGACTCCAGGTAGAAGTGATCATACTCTGATGTTTGCAGACAACACTGTGATCTGTAGTGAGAATAGGGAGCAGGTGGAAGAGAGTCTGGAGAGGTGGAGGTCTGCTCAGGAGAAAAGAGGACTGAAAGTTAGTGGAAGCGAGACGGAAGACGTGTGTGAATTAAAGGCCTAGCATTCCATTAAGGAATGCATATCGCCTGCTGTTTTTCATGCCTGTTTCAGACTAAGATCATCTTATGATGAGAAATGATTGATGATGAGTGCTGGGGAAGATGTTCAGCTACTATCCCACCAAATTGTAGCTGAAAATCTGTAAAAATTACATTGAGTTATTGCCATTTTTGTGTTTTCAAAGGTGAGTAGCCTGTAGTGGCCATCTTGAATTGAGTTGAGTCCAAAAGTTAATGACTTGTAGATGTGTCTCCAATGATTATTTTCTGAAAGTTTCATTAAAATCCATTCACTGGTTCAAGAGCTATTCTGATAACGGTAAAGACAAGCAAACACACAGACGCAGGCAGTGAGAGGAAGACAGGTGTAACAGTGAAGCTGTGAGGAGTAAAGGTGTTAAAGGAGTTTAAGCACCTGGGGTCAACCATCTGAAGCAGCGCACATGCACAAAAGATGAGAAGAGCGTTCAGGAGGGATGGAGTGGATGGAGATGAGTGTCAGGTGTGATTTAAGACATAAGGAGAGCTGCAGGAGTGGAGGGGAAGGTTTACAAGATGCTATGAGGTTGGGTTTGGAGAAGGCATGGCTAAAAAAAGACAAGGAGCTAAAAATGTTCAGATTTTCATTGGAAGTAGCTACAATGGACAGGATCAGAAGTGAATATGTCAGAGGGACAGCTCAGGCTGAGTGGTCTGAAGACAAAGTTGGTGAGACAAGGCTAGAAAGGTTTAGACATGTGCAACTTTTAGTGTATGCAACTAAGCTTCCATGCTATCATTCTTTTCTTGCTGTGCTGAGATATTCTGACATCTAATGGAAAAATGTACGTAACTGATCAATGAGTTTAGTTGTAAACAAAGGCAAGGAATATTGGCTGTCTTCTAATGCAATTTTTACAAAGACCCTGATAAGTTTGAGTTACATTAACTTCCAAACCATCATTTAGTGATGTAGATTGTGCTAGATGTGGAACTGTGTTAGAAGTATAAACATTCAAATATTCAAACCTTTCTCATATGGTTACCCTTTAGGGGACAAATTCAAACATTTTTAAAAATGGATATTTCGACAGCTATTGTTGCTTCAACTGGAACAGTGCAAGTACTTAAGAAATAAACAATCTAATCAATGAAGATATAAATGGAGGTCTCTTTGAATGTACATTTGCAAATCTTGTAGAGCACCCTAAAGCTGTAAAAAATGTCTGAATTTCTGCACGTTCTCGGGACACAGTGTGGCTGATTTCTATGAACAAACTCCCTGTCAGAGAGGTAGTTCAGTGGAGCTGTTTTATCAAAACTAAGAAATGTCCCACGAGTCAATGTGATGAAGATGAAACACTTCAGCTTTTTCTGCTTGACTGTTACAGGACAGAGGAAATAAGACATAAAACGGTGTCAGTAGGTTTAATGTCGAAATACATGTAACATCTGTGCTTTATGGACTGTTTAAAGAAGGTGTCACCGACTCAAAGAGACGTTTGTTCTGGTTGGTGATCTGTGTCATCAACTCACACGTCTGAACAACAAACACAAAGGTTTGGGAACAAAAAACTGATCATCAGTGATGTTTTTAAGGACATTGTGACCAGCATCAGGAGGAGAAAAACAATGGGCCTCAAATGTAAATCACCCCTGCCTCGGGACAGTTTAGTTTAGATGCATATAGAGTCAGCTGTTTTGATGGCTCCTCTTGTGTGTTTTTGTATTGCGTAATGAACTCTCTGTTTTCTTTTAGATTGTATTATAGAAAAAAATTGCATGTCTAATTTTAAAGTAAATATGTTTTTTTTCTTTCTCTTTTTAAAAGGAAAAGAGGATACAGAGGGTTGGCGTGACAGAGGAGGATGCTGGATTGGTATGGGATAAATTTCCGTGGGAATCCTTAAAAGAAGCACCTGAGAAAAAATAAAAAGAATCCATCTAATATGAGCTTGAAACCAAATACATTTTCCTGTATATAGATGCAGAAAGCAGCAGCACTCATTCTCAGGGTTATAAGTGTACCTTGCAGTAATTTCTGAAGTAAAATTGGGCTTGTTTTTAAAATTCAGTGCTGCCTGAGGGTCTGATGATCGCAGCCAATCAGTACTGTGATTCAGCTCTGTCCGTAACGTGGAGTTTCTTTGAAATTTCCCAATGGCGGAAGTGAAATCACATAATTTGTCTGCAATTTCATATTCAAAGACAACATTCTTAAATTTATGGATCATCTTCCCATCCAATTTTTACCTCCTTATCTGTGCCTCTTAAAGACACAGGCTCTCTCTTCTGCCCGTTGTTACCCAGCCACTCATCATTTAAGACGTTTGTTGCTCCCATTATAACGGTCTTGTATTTATGCTTGACCATAGAGTTTAAATTATCTGCAAGTCTGAAGTGCTTTTAGATAGAGGGTAGTATAGGCACTAAAACAAAAGTGCAGCTAAAGTAGAATGTAACTACAATGGATAAAAAATGTTTTAGACAAATAAAAAGTTGGATTTCATCATAATAGATGTGGTTCTTATGAGTGAAACTCTCATTTTTTTTCATGGTAATCTGCTCGACACTGAGAGGCTAACCTGAAGATATCTTTTTAAACACATCCTGCTGCTTTTACATCACCTGGGAAACACAGATCCTGGGTCACAATCTATTTGGAGCCATAATGAAGCTGATTTGTCTCTGTGTAATGGGACATTTGGACCTGCTGGCGAGAAAGGCACCAGAGAAATGTCAGGAAAATCCCATAATGTTCGGACAAAATTACTTTTTTCGCCAACTTTTCAGCATTGCTGTTACAGATCGAAGCATCTCAGTTCGGTTGTAGATAATTAGAGGGAATTTACCAAACAAAACAAACAAACAAACAAAAAAAAATCTAACAAAACCTGATTTACAAAGGCTTATCGGTGTTTACTTGCCAATGAACCGCAGCAGTTCCCTTTCAGCTGAAACAATGTTCTACACCGTCTGAACACTGTGGGTCCAGAGGAGGTATCCATCATCCTCACATACAGCAAGAGCATGTAGAAATTTACCATTCCTCACATGAATGAGCCCATCAGGAAACAGCGTGGCTCCATCCACCTTTCTCATACGGTTACCCTTTAGGGGACATTTGCTGAGCAAGCATGAAGGTTTAACAATTCTCCTCCCAACAGTCAATCAGCTGCAGGGGCTGGCACTGGCAGGCATCATGGCTGAGTTATAGTAGCCACAAATGGCCTCTAAGCACAGAGACAATTAGGTTTAAGTACCCTCCTCAAGAACACCACAGTGGCTGCTGCTGAGAAGGAAAGATTCTCATTTGGGCGTTTACTCCTACTTTTATTAAATGGGGTTTGTCTGACCCAGCTATCTGCATTTGTGAGGTTAGTTTATCTTCTCTAGTTAATAGTCTCTGATAGATATTAATATAATCATTCTGCACTGATAGCGTTCACTAATTTTAAACTATTTGAAATTTAGGCAAGAAACAGGCTTCTTTTCCAGGCTCAAAGCAGAATTATGTCCCACATCAAAACACAAAGAGGGCATTTAAATGAGCTATTATGTATTCATTTGAGGAAAACCCTCCCATATTTGTAGAAATAGCTGCCAGGGCAAATTGGACATGATTCTCAAACAACAGCGCTGTTTGCAACATGCTTTTAGCATCTCCTGAATGCATATGGTATTTGCATTTCTGAAGAAAAAAGTGAGGAAGTTTAGCCGCACTGCTGCCTTCACAAAAAAAAAAAAAAAAAACAGTAAAATTTGCTCCACGGCAGTTTCTGCAGATGGAAAATCGATTTTCCTTTTAGATTTGTATAACTGACTGAATGCAGGTACCTGTGAGGCGATGCAATAGGCCTGAGCATAAAAAAGAATAACCAGCTCCCCTCCTGGCGCGCATGTTGCAATTTGGTTGTGAAGAATCCCAGCAACTGCTTTTTGTTTTTTGCTTTTTTTTTGGTACTTGAATATCTGTTCTTCAAAGCCCCATATGAGCAATGGATTTAACGCAGTTTGATTGCTAAAAAACCGCGGAGAGGGAGGACACGGAATTCTTGATCTTTGAAATTACTCTACAAAAATTGCATTTGTTTTTCTTTTTTCTTCCTTTTTTGGTGCGCTTCCATTAAAAGTGTCTCCTGGCGTGTAAACAGCCGTTCCGCACTCAGATGCGCCGCATTAACCCGGGAGAATCGGTGTTTTTATACTGGGGAAGATTGATGTGGTCCAGTTAGGGAGACTGAGTGAGACATAGACCCGTTTCAAGCAGGTTTTGCTCTTATTACAGCAATAAGTTCCAGTCTGAGGCTCAGACATCAGAGGGATGTTCACCATCCGGGGTGCCTTTATCACAAAACCAAAAACATTAATCCTGAAAGTTTTAATCACCACAGAAATCAAATAAAAACATTTAAAAAGTGAGCTTTTCTAATAATTTTCCTTCGTATTCCTAATGATAAATTCAAAATTTGCTTTTTGCACTGCAAAAGATCATTTCTCAAATTGCTTTATTATTATTATTATTATTATTATTATTATTATTATTATTATTATTAGCTATGGAGCAACACATTCTTGTTTATTCACCTAAAATATTAGACGGAAAGCTTTTTAAAGCGTTATAATACATCAATTATTTAGGCTAATATTTTTTATTCAAAAATAAGACACTCTTTGTTTATAAAAGTAGCATACAGTGAGTTAGGGTGTGATTTAGAATTAAATAAATGTACCTGGAAGAATAAATCTTCATTTTAAGTTGTGTTTTTTCAGTAAAACAAAATCGAAATAAGCTCTATTATTTACTTGAGGAGTTTATTTCACAAGGTTTTCCGCTGCAATATCCTGGAGATCAAACGTCCCCCGGAGCATACAGACCATCTCCTGCGCCTCAGGCCCTTTGTACAACGCTGCTCTGGCCTGACGTCTCCCAGCGTCCAAAGCTCCCCTCTCCTCTCTCCTATCCCCTTTCTCCTCTCTCCTGGTCTGAATCCTCTGCTCCTGATGATTTGCCTCTCCCGACCCT